>NC_136057.1:1209229201-1209431461 GCF_964261635.1 Lissotriton helveticus
CACTGATTTTCTGTTGGTTCTCTTCTTAGTTTGTCTATGCTTATACAGATATTCTTTTCTTTAACTTCGGGCATATATCCCGTTTCGTGTATGGGTTGGATCCACTAATTATTAATCTTTAAAAATGTGTAGTCATATTTGACTCTTGTGGGCTGTAAAATATTAGAGGAGAAACGCCGATCCACGGCTGTATGTTATGTGCATTTCTTGCACGGTGATTAATTATACCTTCCACTATAGCGTCTGTACCCATCTTTGGGTTGTATAATGTTACACTGTATAGTGTTGTAAGCTTTGTACATATGGTTTATACTACCACTACAAAATGGAGCACGCAGTTGATGGGAGGGATTGAGTCCTCTTTCTACGCTCATGAATAGGATGTCTCCCTTATACGAATCAGATGTTTATATAAATGTACCTGGGTTGTGCGTGTGAACACACACACTGAGGACCAGCTGGGAATCGACGAGCGTAATATATATATATATATATATATTACCTACTGGCGGTCGCCAGTAGGTAGTTATAGTTAGGACCTAGTTTCCATAGGAAATCCGCAACATTCTATTGAGAATAACTTTGGCGCCGGTGGGCGAATCTTTGCGAATTTCTCAAAGAAGATGGCCTGCTCTGCTCCGCTCCTTCCCTGAAAGTTTGGGGGGGATTCGTCAAGTGGGGGCTGAGATAAAAGGGGGTCCCAAAACGTGTTTTCCCCATGTTATTTTCCATAGGACGTTTAGACACGGCTACAGCTCGAACGGCTGAATGGATTTATAAGAAATTTGGTAGAAGGGTAGAGTCCGGCTCGCAGATTACGCTTTTCTTTGAATGGTGTAAATCTGTTCAGTAGTTGCTGAGAAAATTAACTTTGAAAAAATATATATTGGGCTACATTGGGCTATATATATGTTAGAGCCCAAATGTAGCCCAATGTAGCCCAATGTAGCCCAATGTAGCCCAATGTAGCCCAAAGATGGCCACCAGAGACAAATAAAAAACAAATGTAGCCCAAATATCAGCCAGATGTAGCCCAACTATAGCCCAATGACAGAATGTCCCAGAGTGTTCTAAAGAACAACTAGAGCGCTAACAGTCTTACTTATGACAAAAGTATGGCACACCTGAAGTCATCTTGATTGGAATAAAGTGTTAACACTTAAAACATTTAATTTGCCAAGGAAAAAAATGAGGGGGTTCATTTTGCCATAGAAATTATGATTAGTGCTGAAGAAAGAAAAATTAGGGCACATTTTGAGTGACTTCTCAAATCCTCTTATATTTCATAAAAAAATTCTGATATGCAGTCTCCCAAGATGGCCACCAGAGACAAAAGAGCCCAAATGTAGCCCAAATATCAGCCAGATGTAGCCCAACTATAGCCCAATGACAGTAGTTAGGACCTAGTTTCCATAGGGAATCAGCAACATTCTATTGAGAATAACTTTGGCGCCGGTGGACGAATCTTTGCGAATTTCTCAAAGAAGATGGCCTGCTCCGCTACGCTCCTTCCCTGAAAGTTTGGGGGGGATTCGTCAAGTGGGGGCTGAGATAAAAGGGGTCCCAAAACGTGTTTTCCCATGTTATTTTCCATAGGACGTTTAGACACGGCTACAGCTCGAACGGCTGAATGGATTTATAAGAAATTTGGTAGAAAGGTAGAGTCCGGCACGCAGATCACGCTTTTCTTTGAATGGTGTAAATCTGTTCAGTAGTTGCTGAGAAAATTAACTTTGAAAAAATATATATTGGGGCACATTGGGCTATATATATGTTAGAGCCCAAATGTAGCCCAATGTAGCCCAATGTAGCCCAATGTAGCCCAAAGATGGCCACCAGAGACAAAAAAAACAAATGTAGCCCAAGTATCAGCCAGATGTAGCCCAACTATAGCCCAATGACAGAATGTCCCAGAGTATTCTAAAGAACAACTAGAGCGCTAACAGTCTTACTTATGACAAAAGTATGGCACACCTGAAGTCATCTTGATTGGAATAAAGTGTTAACACTTAAAACATTTAATTTGCAAAGGAACAAAATGAGGGGGTTCATTTTGCCAAAGAAATTATGATTGGTGCTGAAGAAAGAAAAATTAGGGCACATTTTGAGTGACTTCTCAAATCCTCTTATTTTTCATTAAAACAATTCTGATATGCAGTCTCCCAAGATGGCCACCAGAGACAAAAGAGCCCAAATGTAGCCCAAATATCAGCCAGATGTAGCCCAACTATAGCCCAATGACAGAATGTCCCAGAGTGTTCTAAAGAACAACTAGAACGCTAACAGTCTTACTTATGACAAAAGTATGGCACACCTGAAGTCATCTTGATTGGAATAAAGTGGTAACACTTAATACATTTAATTTGAAAAGGAACAAAATGAGGGGTTTCATTTTGCCACAGAAATTTTATATATATATATATATATATATATATATATATATATATATATATATATATATATATATATATATATATATATATATATATATATATATTCACTGAAAAAAACATAGGTTTCACACCAGTTATAGTTAGGAATTAGCATTTAAAAAACCTAATAAATTCACTGAAAAAACCATAGGTTTCACACCGGTTATAGTTAGGTGGAAATTTTACTCGCATAAAACCATTGAAATTCCCACGTTATAGTTAGTTGGACTCACTATAACTTGCGCGTGCAACGCACTGCTGATGACGTCACATATTACATCACTCATGACATGGTCAGTGACATCACTCATGACATCACTGATGACATCTCAAATGACATCACTGATGACATCACCCAGTGAATGTGTATCTTTCTGAAAAATAAATATTTTTTTATATATGTATATCTAAAGGTTGATGGAAGAATGAATGGGTAAATACATGTCTAAATGGATGTTTTTTTTGTGTAAAATTGATTGGTTAACTTACTTATTAAATGTATTTTAAGGGAATACATATATTAGCGAGTAATGTTTAAATATTTAAATATCTGTATCTGTGTCTCACTTTGTGTATAAGTGGCTGCATGGGTTGGTGAGTAGCTACATGAGTGTGTATATGGGTTAGTAGTTGTTTTTTTTAGTATCAGTATCAGTGTCTGTATGGTTCGGTGGGGGATATTACTTAGTGCACAGATGCATGAATGAGAGACTCACTATTTGTATGTATTTTGAAGACAGCATGTGTGCAAGACTGTATGGGTGGATGATTGTGTGTATGGGTGGGTTAGTGAGTATGTGTTTTTATAATTGATTGTTTAAGAGAGTAAATATGTTTCCGTTTCTGTAGAAGTATGTGTAGTGGTGTGTATATAGCAGTATAATCAAGTAAATGGTTATTTGATAGTTTATTTGCATGTGTGAATTTATGTGTGAGTAACTATATGGATGAGTATTAGTGTGTAACAAAATGTTTAGGTGTATGAGTACATATGAAGAGTAAGTACATGCATGAGTGACTATATAGAACTGTTGGTGAATGAGTGGATGTGTATGTAGATGTTGGAATTACCTAATAAGTTGTTGTAATTGGTATTGGTTTCTCCTTTTTTAAGAAAATGTTAGTTTCTATTTTTGAATGTGAGTGTCAAAGGTTATTTTATGCTGATAGGAGGTCTGCCACTTTGTCACAAGGATGTTGTCATCAGTGATGTGATTTGAGATGTCATGAGTGATGTCATGAGTGATGTCACTGACCATGTCATGAGTGATGTAATATGTGACGTCATCAGCAGTGCATTGCACGCGCAAGTTATAGTGAGTCCAACTAACTATAACGTGGGAATTTCAATGGTTTTAAGCGAGTAAAATTTCCACCTAACTATAACTGGTGTGAAACCTATGGTTTTTTCAGTGAATATATATATATATATATATATATATATATATATATATATATATATATATATATATATATATTTTTTTTTTTTACTGGTAAAGACCATAGGTTTCAGGCCTTATATAGTTAGGAATTAGCATTTAAAAAACCTTTGAAATTCACTGAAAAAACCATAGGTTTCAGGCCTTATAGAGTTAGGAATTAGCTTTTAAAAAACCTTTGCAATTCACTCAATAAACTATAAGTTTTAGGGGTGTTATAGTTAGCTGGACATTTCACTCATACAAAACCATTGAAATTGCTTCTATATAGTTAGTTGTACTAACTATATTTCGCGCACCCGCAATCCACTGCTGATGATGTCACATATTACATCATTCATGACATGGTCAGTGACATCACTGATGACATCTCAAATGACATCACTGATGACATCACTGTAGCCCACCAGGAGACTCCAGTAGGCGCCAAGGGGCTGCGTTGCTTTGCCCCGGGGGCAGCGGTCCCCAGGGCAGTGTGGGGGGGATTGTGGACCCCCCACACTTCTTTATCACTATGCCGCCGCGATTTGGTCCCCCGGGGGGTAATTTTTTAAAAAACAGACCAGGTTTTTTGTTTTTTTTTTAAATGTGGGCCTTTTTGTCCTTGTGGGACCACCTGGGCGGGCCTAGGTGGTCAGGGTTTATCTACCCTGCCCTCTTTTTGTGTTCTTCACGTTTGTTTTTCTGCTTTCTTGTGCCTCGGTCTATCTACACGCACACAAATACACATATATATATGCATTTATATATATGTATGTGTATATATATATATATATCCTCAAAACTTTCTCCCAGCTGGGAAAAACGGGTCGCACAGCCAACTTTGGGATTTAAACAGCAATCCTTTTTATTTTCATTTCCAAGGGCAACAGGCACAGAGATCTACGCGTTTCGGTGTCACTCCACCTTGCTCACGATCACTGGGTTTGCCCAACCCACAAACATTTAACCACAAACATTTTTTTCATTTTTTCAAAAAAACGTGTTTCCTGTCACATGGTATGCTAAGAATTGTGGTTCTTGTAGTTTTTACTAGCTTTTGACAAAAAGACTATTTTTGAAAGGGTGCATCTAAATTAATAAATAATAGAAATACCCAAAAATAAATGCATTTTAGTCATTTGCCTTCCAATAGGCCAAATACCGTTCTTTGTAATGCCTTCCAATAGGCTGGCTCATACTTATTATTAAGACATATTCTTGCACAAATTAATTTTATAACAGTTCAAAGGTGCACATATAACTCCTCCGATTGATTCAACCCATTCGGGTGCAGGGTCCTCAGGTTAATGATGAATTTAGATTCAACTTGTCTCAGTTTTTTCTCTCGATCACCCCCCCCGCTCACTTTTGAAGATAGTTTGAATGCCATAAAATTTCAGTTTTTGCCAATCACCCTGGTGTGCAATTTCCATGTGTTTGGCTATGGCATTAGAGCGGTCCTTGTGAATTGTAGCCCTCATATGTTGTAAGATTCGGTTCTTCAATTCAACAGTTGTACTTCCAACATATTGCATTGGGCAGGGGCACTCCACCACATATACAGTGAACGGTGTTTTGCACGTGATACACTGACTGATTTTCCATTTCTTTTGGTTGGCCAGAGTTATTTCTTTTGTTGGCTTGGCTATCTGGCACATTTTACACCCATGGCATTTTATAAATCCTTTGGTTTTCCGCCAATCATCCTGTCTCTTTTTCTGGAAGTGGCTGTGTATCAGATGGTCTTTTAGATTTTTAGCACGCCTGTAGGTTATTGTTGGATGTGTTCCCACAATCTCTTTGACAGTGTTGTCTAATTGTAACAATTTCCAATTTCTGCGAAGAATTTTGCCAATTTTTTCACTCTCTTGTGAATAGTCTGTTATTAGACGAATTTTATTTTCCTCGGGATCTGCTCCTTTGTTTTTTCTCTTCAAACAATCCTCGCGTGTTTTTGTACAGCTTTTTGCGAGGCAATCTTTTACTGTTTGTAGTGGGTATTTCCTTTGAATGAATCTTTCCATTGTACGTTTGCTGTTCCTTTTCCATTCGTCTTCTTCACTACATATCCTCCGGACTCTCAGAAATTCACCGTAAGGAATGCTGTTTAATAGTGACTTTTGGTGGAAACTGGTGGCTTCTAACGTGGCATTAGTAGATGTTGCTTTGCGATGGAGAGTTGTGTGAATTTGCTGATTTTTTATATAAATTTCTGTGTCCAAGAAAATTATTCTCTCCTTGCTCATATTATATGTGAATTTAAGATTTTTTACGCTTGTGTTCATGGTCTGAAAGTATTCTTGGAATTCTGTTTCCGTTCCATCCCAGATTATGAATAAATCATCAATGAATCGCTTCCAACTCACCACTTTATTCACCGACCATTCATTTTTTGAGTTCCACGCTACTTCCTGTTCCCACCACCCCATAGTGAGGCATGCGTACGATGGACTGAAGGAAAAACCCATAGCCGTCCCGCTCCGTTGTTTGTAGATTTCACCTGCAAAAGTGAAGATGTTTTGTTCCAGGCAAATTGTTAACATTTCTTCCAACATTTTATTGTGATTGTTGAATTCCAGGGTTCTTTCTTTCAAAAAGGAATTACAAGCCTTTACACCCATGTCGTTGTCAATATTGGTATACAAACCAATTACATCCATTGAGATAAGCCAGTAAGATTCCTGCCATGGTGTATCTACCAAGTTCCTCAATAGGTCGCTTGTATCCTGTATGTAGGAGTTCAATTTTGATACTGAGGGTTTCAGGAAGTGATCGACATATTCCGCCATTGGCTCCAATAATGAACCTTTCGCGGAAATGATTGGCCTTCCAGGTGGGTTTTTTTGGTCCTTATGTATTTTCGGCAAAAAATAAATAGTTGCCAAAATCGGGTGAGCCACAGTTAAGAATTTCAATTCCATTTCATCCAGTAATCCATTTTCCTTCCAACAGTTTAATTTTGCATCAATTGTCTTTTTTAGTTCCATTGTTGGATTGGTTTTCAATTTTTCATAGTGCGTTGGGTTCCTCAGTTGTCGAAGCGCTTCCTTTTCATATGCGCTGCGATCCTGGATTATCACATTGCCGCCTTTATCGGCAACTTTAATTTCAATTTTATCATCCTCCATTAACTGCTTGAGAGCCAATCGTTCTTCTTTCGATAAATTGTCTGGGCCATAATTTAATTTCATTTTGTATAAATCCTGTATAACTGCTTCTTGGAACAAATCCACTTTGTTCCCAGGACTTAATTGTGGGTAGAACTTTGATTTCGGTTTTTTACCACTTAATCCTGCTCCACATTGGGTTATGGCCTGTGAAATGGTGACTTCCTGCATTGGATCTTGCGTGATGTTCATTAAAGTCAAAAAACCTTCAACATCAGTTAATGGTACATTTTGCTCCTTAGTTCTTTCTGCAATGGTGTCTCTTTCTTTCAATGTTTTTTCCCGAAATGCTTTTGCAAGTTTAATTTTTCTTATGTACAGGTATAAATCAATTCGCACCTGTGCCAAGTTCATATGGCTTTTTGGACAAAAGTTTATCCCCCTCTTTAATAACGATATTTCAGTTGTGGTCAGTGATCTTTCAGATAAGTTTATTACTTGTAGTTCATCTGCTATTTTTTCCTCTGCCTCATCGTTCTCGTCTCCACGCCAGTCCTCTCTGCTCCGCCACTTGCTCCTTTTACCTCTTCTGTGGCATTTTTTCCGGGCCATTGTCTGCCCCTTCCCCTTCCTCGCCGTGACTGGAACTGAGGTGCAGGGCGGTTCCGTTCCCAATATCTTTGTTGCAATATGAGGCGCATGTCCCCTAAAAAAGGCATCCTTTTGGCGTTCTCATTTTCGTCTCTGGATAATTGTTCCGTGGACACTGTGGAAGACGCTAAACTGGACATACTCGACCAAGCCATTTGTTCCTTCAAACCATCAAATTTCCTTGCAAACGAGAAAATGCGCCCATCTGCATAATCATTAGTATCTCTGATGAATTTAGAGTGTTTTCTGTCCATTACTATTTCCTCATGTTTGTCGATTTCTGCTTCAAGATCCTCTTTGAATTTAGTCATTTCAGATGTTAGTTTTAAAGCATTAATTTCTTTCTCCACTTCCTGCAACTCATCTTTCAGCTTCTCCAAAGCTATCTTGATATGTTTTATCAAAATGATAATTAGTCCCAAAGATGACCCTAGGACATGTTCGCCCCATTCTTCTAATAATTCATTGGATGCATCATTGTTGTTGGGCATCAATAATATTCTCAAACCCCTGGGTACCATTTTTGCTTCCAAATATTTCTCTAATGTAATAATTTCCCAGGATTTGTTAATCTCCTTGCGGCTCAGTTTCTCCCAATTCTTCAATTTGCTTCTCACATCCGTTTTCCCTGATGTTGAACCTGCACCCGTTTTTTCTCTTGGGGTGGTCTTGTCAAAAAGTTCATTGACTTTCGTTGCGCGTTTTGCTTCGCGCTTTTCCATGTTTGTACCTGTATTTTCGTTTCCCTCCAATGGTAATGATAATTTTACAGGCGGATTGACTGTTTATGCCCAATTGTTGGTCGGTACTTTACTAGTGACCAATAGTAGTATGCTGAATCCGCTGACTCTCAGTGGAACAATTGCGGTTTCTAACTAGGTCACTCGATTTTCCGATGAAAAGCCAAATGCCGTTTTTTTTACATGCAGACGCTTCACTCGCATACATTCAGGAACACACGCTTACCGTTTCTTCCTAGCGCGTGTTCATTCTCTTTGCTTTTTTAGCGTTCTGCACAGCTGGTATCAGCGCTGTGAATGTTCGTTTGTAACAGGCTTCCTCTTATGTTACACAGCATCGGCGGTCGCTGCCTCCCTCGTTAATGTTCCTCCAAGTCAGTTCCTTTGCGGGAGATTATGCAGCGCTCACTCATGTGCGGTATCCTGCGGCAGAACCAAGCCGCTATTATCCTCAAAACTTTCTCCCAGCTGGGAAAAACGGGTCGCACAGCCAACTTTGGGATTTAAACAGCAATCCTTTTTATTTTCATTTCCAAGGGCAACAGGCACAGAGATCTACGCGTTTCGGTGTCACTCCACCTTGCTCACGATCACTGGGTTTGCCCAACCCACAAACATTTAACCACAAACATTTTTTTCATTTTTTCAAAAAACCGTGTTTCCTGTCACATGGTATGCTAAGAATTGTGGTTCTTGTAGTTTTTACTAGCTTTTGACAAAAAGACTATTTTTGAAAGGGTGCATCTAAATTAATAAATAATAGAAATACCCAAAAATAAATGCATTTTAGTCATTTGCCTTCCAATAGGCCAAATACCGTTCTTTGTAATGCCTTCCAATAGGCTGGCTCATACTTATTATTAAGACATATTCTTGCACAAATTAATTTTATAACAGTTCAAAGGTGCACATATAACTCCTCCGATTGATTCAACCCATTCGGGTGCAGGGTCCTCAGGTTAATGATGAATTTAGATTCAACTTGTCTCAGTTTTTTCTCTCGATCACCCCCCCGCTCACTTTTGAAGATAGTTTGAATGCCATAAAATTTCAGTTTTTGCCAATCACCCTGGTGTGCAATTTCCATGTGTTTGGCTATGGCATTAGAGCGGTCCTTGTGAATTGTAGCCCTCATATGTTGTAAGATTCGGTTCTTCAATTCAACAGTTGTACTTCCAACATATTGCCTTGGGCAGGGGCACTCCACCACATATACAGTGAACGGTGTTTTGCACGTGATACACTGACTGATTTTCCATTTCTTTTTGTTGGCCAGAGTTATTTCTTTTAACTTTACAGAATTATAGAGTCACTGGATGTAGTCATCAGTGATGTCATTTGAGATGTCATCAGTGATGTCATCAGTGATGTCATTTGAGATGTCATCAGTGATGTCATCAGTGATGTCATTTGAGATGTCATCAGTGATGTCATCAGTGATGTCACTGACCATGTCATGAATGATGTAATATGTGACATGATCAGCAGTGGATTGCGGGTGCGCGATATATAGTTAGTGCAACTAACTATATATGGAATTTCAATGGTTTTGTGTGAGTAAAATAAGGTTTTTTAAATGCTAATTCCTAACTATATATGGTCTATAACCTATGGTTTTTTCAGTGAATTTTCAAGGTTTTGTAAATGCTAATTCCTAACTATATATGGTCTATAACCTATGGTTTTTTCAGTGAATTTCAATGGTTTTTTAATAGCAAATATCATAAGCTGTCGAATGTCAAGTACGTGGTAAGTGAAAACATTTTCGTGTTTATGCACACTGATCTGCTTTGAATGGTGCCCCCCCCCCTCATTTCTATTAGGAGTACTCTCTCTTTGCAGATAGTGAAAGGTAGTTAACGCAGGCCTTTGCCCCCGTTGTAATCCGTCGTGCCTGCTTCTCTCTCCATTTGATTGATTGTTATCCAAGTATTTACTGTTTTAGAATTAGTTCTCTTTGGTTCATTCTCTATTTACAAACAAACACAGAGTCGCAATACTCTGTTTAGTCTTTGCAGATAACGAAAAATCGTGTAAAAAAAAAGAAAAGGAATCGAGCAAAATCAGTAGGCCACTAATGGGATCTCTTTTTGACCTCGCTAAAATAGAAACATTAGGAACAACCCCTCATGACAAATACAAAACTAGTGAGATGAACTGAACTCCACACAATGATGGCTGCAAAACAGCTCGGCTCCGCCACCCACCCCGCCCAAAATAACGATAAAGAGCTGCTGCCATGATTGGTTGCGGAATGGCCACGACGGAGCTACGAAATGGTGCTGCTCTCATGCTAACCCCAGCTTCAGTCTGAAACATCCAGAAACACTGTAGACTACCAATTCGATCAGTTCTGGTAGCGCCCCAATGTAACCCGGTAGAGAAGAACTAGCCCTCCCCTCTTTGACTGATGGTTCTTGTTGCCTGTCCCTTCTGTTGTCATTTAACAGAACTATTTAGCCTGCTGAAAGGGGTTGTGTTCCGACCGCTGGTTGGTGGAGACATTTTGACTATATTCTGTACCTGCGTTGTCGCGTAATGCGTCATATGACGCGCCGCGTTAGCGCATCCGGAAGTCATCCGGGGCGCGCAGCGCGTAACGTAAGCATAACAAGTCATGTGACTTGTTAATAAAACTTTTCATTGGTTCATTTTACTTTTCTTATTGTAATGATGAAAGGCTTGGTCATATGACCTAAAAATTACGCTTTTCATTACTTCCGAACATTATTTTTTCTTAATATATGTTATAATGTTCCAGGCTAATGTACTTTCCCGGAAATTTTACAACTGTCCTGCAAGTAAAATATATTCTTTTTTCGAGAAAAAGAGCGTTTCTTCGTCCCATGACGGAGCCGTTGAGCAAAAGAGGGTCGACCTGCTGTCTTAGTCGCCGATACGCCTGAATATGAGATTCTTATCGATCACTTTATGTTGCAGGAATAGAAAACACAACAGCCCTTGACCATTTATCTTTACTGCGTTCCTTTGTATTATACCTTTTACCCTTCATGTAATTGGTCTGCTTTATTTCACTTGCCTTTTAATGATTCTAAAACAGTCACTATTATTAAAAACTTTACCAATGTATATACTACTACCATGTTTTCTTTTAAAAACCTTTATTGTGAAAATTTCATTATACAAATACGAGCCTATAACCACGTGGGCCTGCCACGGAGCAAACTGTAATCGTATATGATGAATAGACATTTACACTGTAGAGGAACGTAACGGGCGGGCCATTAGGTTGCAAGAACTAAGGTGTCTAACAGTTACGGAATCGGTGGACGTACATTTTATAATTAAAATACGACAGGGCCAGTTACAATAAAATTATCTAGATATACATTTGCGGGCAAGTACCATGGGTGACGTTAATTCGAACTTTCAACAGTACAGTAATCAATAACACATCAGAACTTAATATCAATAGGGATGTCGAAATATTCAATCAATTCTCGTCCCCGCCCGCCATGTGCTTCAAAACTGCATACGTATCTCGTGATTTCAAGGTTCTGCAACCAGTACACAACAAGGAGTTACGAGTCCCATTTATTCCGGCGCCATTTTGGGCGAGGACGGGCAGGTCCAGGATATAGTCAAAATGTCTCTACCAACCATCGACTATGATGATGTTCATATGCTGTATTTATTAGAGTAACACTCATCTGTCCACATGAAATTAATTTGCCACAATCTAAACATGTCATTTTAATCTTTCCAAAGTTCTTCTAAATATTTGGGACCGTTTCCCTTGCCTCTGAAGCTCTCAGTGCCACTTCTTTGATGAATGTACTAGCAGGTCAGGGGTTCTCCTCCAAATCTCTCTTTTATGCAGCACTATAATTAATTGGTGCCACCTCTCCATATGACGATGCATGGTATAGTTACCACAACTATATATTTTTTTGGTTCCTCTGGAGAGTTCATCGTGGCAGATGAAGCGTGTAACGTACCGGGCATTTACCTTTTTTTGCATGTACAGGAAAGGAAAAAAAAATCGAGCGTCCGAGTTCTAAGGTGTCCCAGGGCCATTTTAGTGGACCAGGCCCAAATCCAAAGAACAGGCCGCCATTTTGAGAGTCCTCTTGCAGCCGCCTGTCGCTGTAGCATCAAGAGCAGCCGAAACTCAGCTGAATGGCAACTGAAACGGTAAAGGGGCGCCCCACTACAGCAGACAAGCCTCCACCTAGGAAGGCCCATTCACGCCGGCTCCCCCCCCCTTCGGGCACCCCACGCCGTTATTCGGAGCAGTATTGTAGGATGGCCACACCAGTGCGGCAACTTGCTAGACATCACCTCGGTGGTAACCGAATCTCAACGCCTTGTGGTGTCTTCTATTCAGAAAACATTGTTATGCTGCCTTCGACCTATTCGCCGCAAGTGCGCACACAACTCAACTGCATAGCTTGCTAGACACCACCTCGGTGCCATCCGGATCTTGGAATGTCAGCACCTTTTGGTGTCTTCTCTTCAGAAAATATTGTTGCGCTGCCTTTGGCCCCATTCGCACATCAGTCCGCTACTGACGCCATCTCACAGGCTAATGGGGCGCCCCACGCCGACTTTCAGCATCGTAGAATGACCACACCAGTACAGCAACTTGCTAGACATCACCTCGGTGCCATCCGGATCTCGGCGCCCCACTGCAGATGAAGTGCCTCTCAACTATGAAACCACCACGGTGACATCCGGATCTTGGCGCGTTGTGCTGCCTTCGGCCTATTCGCACATCGGTCCGCTACTGACGCCATCTCACAGGCTAATGGGGCGACCCACGCCGAGTTTCAGCATTGTAGGATGACCACACCAGTACAGCAACTTGCTAGACATCACCTCGGTGCCATCCGAATCTTGGCATCTCAACGCCTAGTGGTATCTTCCATACAAAAAATATTATTACGCTGCCTTTGGCCCCATTCGCACATCAGTCCGCAACTTAGACATCACCTCGGTGCCATCCGGATCTTGGCATCTCAGTGCCTTGTGGTGTCAGTCAGAAAATATTGTTGCGCTGCCTTTGGCCCCATTCGCACATCAGTCCGCTACTGACACCATCTCACAGGCCAACAGGGCGCCCCACGCCGACTTTTACCATTGTACGATGGCCACACCAGTGCCACAACTTGCTAGACACCACCTCGGTGCCATCCGGATCTTGGCATCTCAGCGCCTTGTGGTGTCTTCAAATCAGAAAATATTGTTGCGCTGCCTTTGGCCCCATTCTCACATCGGTCCGCTACTGACGCCATCTCACAGGCCAACGGGGCGCCCCACGCCGACTTTCAACATTGTAGGATGGCCACAGAAGTGCGACAACTTACTAGACACCACCTCGGTGCCATCCGGATCTTGGCGCGTTGTGCTGCCTTCGGCCTATTCGCACATCGGTCCGCTACTGACGCAAACTCACAGGCCAACGGGGCGCCCCACGCCGACTTTCAGCATTGTAGGATGGCCACACCAGTGCACCTTACTAGACACCACCTCGGTGCCATCCGGATCTTGACGCGTAGTGAAGCTGCAGCAGCTGCAAATAAGCTTCAGACAGTGTTACAACCGCTGCTCAGAACTCTCAACTATGACACCACCTCGGTGCCATCCGGATCTTGGCATCTCAGCGCCTTGTGGTGTCAGTCAGAAACTATTGTTGCGCTGCCTTTGGCCCCATTCGCACATCGGTCCGCTACTGACGCAAACTCACAGGCCAACGGGGCGCCCCACGTCGACTTTCAGCATTGTAGGATGGCCACACCAGTGCGGCAACTTGCTACACACCACCTCGGTGCCATCCGGATCTTGGCATCTCAGCGCCTAGTGGTGTCTTCTATTCCGAAAATATTGTTGCACTGCCTTCGGCCCCATTCACACATCGGTCCGCTACTGACGCCATCTCACAGGCCAACGGGGCGCCCCACGCCGACTTTCAGCATTGTAGGATGGCCACACCAGTGCGGCAACTTACTAGACACCACCTCGGTGCCATCCGGATCTTGGCGCGTTGTGCTGCCTTCGGCCTATTCGCACATCGGTCCGCTACTGACGCAAACTCACAGGCCAACGGGGCGCCCCACGCCGACTTTCAGCATTGTTGGATGGCCACACCAGTGCGGCAACTTACTAGACACCACCTCGGTGCCATCCGGATCTTGGCGCGTTGTGCTGCCTTCGGCCTATTCGCACATCGGTCCGCTACTGACGCAAACTCACAGGCCAACGGGGCGCCCCACGCCGACTTTCAGCATTGTAGGATGGCCACACCAGTGCTGCAACTTGCTGGACACCACCTCGGTGCCATCCGGATCTTGGCGCGTTGTATTGCCTTCGGCCTATTCGCACATCGGTCCGCTACTGACGCCGCCTCACGTGCCAACGTATTTTCTCCGCATTTTATACCCTATGCCGCATAACAGGTCATGTGACTTGTTTATAAAACTTTTCATTGGTTCATTTTACTTTTGGTTTCCTAATGATGGAAGGCTTGATCATATGACCTAAAAACAACACTTTTCATTGGATGAAAACTTTTTTTTTTCCCAAACGATGAAAGCCCCACCTTGTTTCTGGATGTTTCAGACTAAACTGGCGTCAGCATGAGAGCACCACCATCTCGTAGCTCCGTCGTGGTCATTCCGCGAGCAATCATGGCAGCCGCTCCCCACCAGAAGCCTGCAGGAGTCGGGGCCCCCAAAACGTTTGATGAATTCTCAAGGCGGAGGGGACGCTTTCGAGAATGGGGTCCAAGACCTAGCAGACAAGCGTCCGATTTCCAAGGTGTCCCAGGGCCATTTCAGTGGACCAGGCCCAAAAAGGAAAGAGCCTGCCGCCATTTTGAGAGTCCTGTGACAGCCGCCTATCGCTGCACCGCAAGAGTGGGCGCAACTCAGCTGAATTGCGGCTTTTGACACAGTGGACCAAAAACGGACGGAATGGCAACTGAAACGGTAAAGGGGCGCCCCACTACAACAGATGACACTCCACCTGGAGAGGCCCGTTCACGCCGCCTCCCCCGGGGCGCCCCACGCCGTTATTCGGAGCAGCATTGTAGGATACCAAAACCAGTGCGGCAACTTACTGGACATCACCTTGGTGCCATCGTTCTGCTGCCTTGGAACTATTCGCACAACAGTTTGCTACTGATGACCCACCCCCCGCGACGCCCCACGCCGTTATTTGCTGGGTGGCAACTTACTAGACATCACTTTCATGTCATCTAGATTTCGGCGCGTTCTGCTGCCTTGGAACTATTCGCACAACAGTTTGCTACTGATGACCCACCCCCAGCGACGCCCCACGCCGGAAATCTGGACGTTGTGCTGCGTTGGGACTATTCGCACAGCCGACCGCTACTTCGTTGTTTTTCCCTAAAAATGTTTATATGTTATTACTATTTTTGTTTTCTTGTATATATTTATAAATTATTAAAGTTTTATAATCTTACTACTTTGTCGGAGTGCTATATATTTTTAATGTGACACATAATTGTAAAAACTTTGATGTACAAAGAGTCATCCCTGGAATCTTCCGCTTCACGCTCGGTCCCCTCCCCAATCACAATACAGGATGGTTTTCAGATAATAGCAACGCTTCTGCTGTGACGGATCTCATCGAGTGTGGGCCTTGATCTACTATAACTCCTTTGAAGAGGGGTGATTCTTTACAGCTGTGGCCATAAACTACATCTGCAGGGCTAGCTGATAGCCTAGGACCGGCCTGGACCATCGGACACAGAGGAAAAGGAGTGTCAGAGGGTGCGGTAGTGAATAGGGCGAAAGGGAGGTGTCGGGCGGGCACAGGGTGTGATTCTCAGGGAAGAGCAGCGCAGATGGGGGGAGGTTTATTACCCATGCATAAGACAGAGAGCGGGGGTGACCACTGCCTGGGTGAGATGCTTGCGAGGGTGGGGAGCCATGCTAAGGATCGACAGCGTGCACAGAGTGGGTCTGGTCAAGGCATCTAAAATGGCTGCCGTGCACGACAAAAGTGTGGCATTTGAAAAAAGACAAGATGGCGCAGACAATGTTTTTCAACACTTCCTGATTTCCTTCGAATCGAACGTTAACAGACGTTGGGGCATATTACCAAAGTTAAGCGATATTTATCCCTAACGATGCATTGCAAAGATTTTTTTACCGTCAGAAATTATCGCAGATAAACCTTGCTATTATCAAGGTTTATCGCAAATACGATAAAAAACGTCCGCAATGCATTAATATCGCTGAAAACTCAGCGATATTCATGCATTACCGAGCTAATGCTCTTAGCCATGTTATCCACCCCCCATTGGATAACATGGCTAAGAACTGCTCAGGGCAGCTGTTACTTTTTGGAAATATTCGCGCTTATCTCGAATATTTCCAAAAGTTGATAATAGGAGACAGCGATGTTAGCGACTGTTTCCAGTCGCTAACATCTTGGCATGCCCACTTTGCATGTCATTAGTGATAAATATCACTCACATGCAAAGTGGGGCCCAAGATGGTCGCTATCTCCTACTAGCCGTCGCTAACTGGTGTTAGCAACAGCTAGGTAATACAGATATAATTTTATCTCCGCGAAGCGGAGCGCTGTTACAGATATATATCTTGTTTTTGAACGTTAATTTCTCAAAATGCACTGAAGCACATATATTGAGACCTAGCAAAGGCACATCGGGCTACCAGTCCCTAATATTTTACCAAGTTTCGTGCAAATCCATTCAGCCGTTCGATTATTATTATTATTTTTTTTTTTTGCCCTGCGGGGCCCTTTTAAAACCTCCACATCAAACCTAGGGGGTCAGCGAGGATCTACTATGCCCCCTTATGGTCATTTGCCCCTTCGCTTTGGCCTCCTCTTGTCTCTCGATCCTACCGAGAGACAAGATGGCGGCCGCTACGGACTGTTTGGAATGTTTACAGACACCGGAGAGCCAATCAGCTTCGCTTCGCAAAGTTCCGTAACGCGAAAAGTACGCGAAGCGGTGCGCTGTTACAGATATATATCTTTTTTTTAACGTTAATTTCTCAAAATCCACTGAAGCACATATATTGAGACCTAGCAAAGGCACATCGGGCTACCAGTCCCTACAATTTTGCCAAGTTTCGTGGAAATCCATTCAGCCGTTCGATTATTATTATTATTTTTTTTTTTTGCCCCGCGGGGCCCTTTTAAAACCTCCACATCAAACCTAGGGGGTCAGCGAGGATCTACTATTCCCCCTTATGGTCATTTGCCCCTTCGCTTTGGCCTCCTCTTGTCTCTCGATCCTACCGAGAGACAAGATGGCGGCCGCTACGGACTGTTTGGAATGTTGACAGACGCCGGAGAACCAATCAGCTTCGCTTCACAAAGCTCCGTTGCGCGAAAAGTACTCGTCCTGGAGCGCTGCCCGGTCCGCTGTTACAGATATATATCTTTTTTTAAACGTTAATTTCTCAAAATCCACTGTAGCACATATATTGAGACCTACAAAAGGCACATCGGGCTACCAGTCCCTACAATTTTGCCAAGTTTCGTGCAAATCCATTCAGCCGTTCGGGCTAAAAGTGAGGCCAACCGCCCTATGGAAAACTCAATGTTAAAAACACGTTTTGGGACCCCCCTTTTTTCTCGACCCCCCCTGGACGAACCCCCCCAATTTTTAGGGGCTGCTCAGAAACAAAATGTGCCATTTTCCTGAAAATTTCAGCCAATTCCGTCCACAAACGCCAAAGTTATTAGACATAGAATTTTCAAAAAACCCATAGAGAAAAAATCCTAACTATATATACCTACTGGCGACCGCCAGTAGGTAATATACATACATATATAAACATATATAATCTGCATATCTATATAAATACAAATATAAATGCATGCATACATATACATATATGCATACATATGCATGTTATTTACATGAAAGTTTGAAAAACACTATTAAAAGCAAAGCTAAAAAGCCACCTCATTACAAACAGAATGGCTTTAACTTAAACGAGGGCGAGATCTATTGCATTTTCAATGCTTGTTTACTTTGGTTCCATCAAGATGTGTCACACATTTGCCATAAATTCTGAATATTAGCACTCTAGTTGCTCATTATATCATTGTAGTAAAGCTACTGCTCACCAGGGAAGTCTGCTGCTGGTATTCAAAGTGCATGTTTCAGTCTGCATGTCAGAATTTTTTTAATGAAATAGAAGAGGATTTGAGAAGTCACTCAAAATGTGCCCTAATTTTTCTTTCTGAAGCACTAATCATACTTTCTATGGCAAAATGAACTCCCTCATTTTGTTCATTTTTAAATTAAAGGTTTGAAGAGTTACCACTTCATTCCAATCAAGATGCCTTCTGGTGTGCCATACTTTTGTCATAAGTAAGACTGTTAGCGCTCTAGTTGTTCTTTAGAACACTCTGGGATATTCTGTTATTGGGCTATACTTGGGCTACATCTGGGTGCTATTTGGGCTACATTTGGGTTCTTTTGTCTCTGGTGGCCATCTTGGGAGACTGCATGTCAGAATTATTTAATCAAATAGAAGAGGATTTGAGAAGTCACTCAAAATGTGCCCTAATTTTTCTTTCTGAAGCACTAATCATACTTTCTATGGCAAAATGAACCCCCTCATTTTGTTCCTTTTTAAATTAAATGTTTTCAGACTTACCACTTCATTCCAATCAAGATGGCTTCTGGTGTGCCATACTTTTGTCATAAGTAAGACTGTTAGCGCTCTAGTTGTTCTTTAGAACACTCTGGGACATTCTGTCATTGGCTATACTTGGGCTACATCTGGGTGCTATTTGGGCTACATTTGGGTTCTTTTGTCTCTGGTGGCCATCTTGGGAGACTGCATGTCAGAATTCTTTAATGAAATAGAAGAGGATTTGAAAAGTCACTCAAAATGTGCCCTAATTTTTCTTTCTGAAGCACTAATCATACTTTCTATGGCAAAATGAACCCCCTCATTTTGTTCCTTTTTAAATTAAATGTTTTCAGACTTACCACTTCATTCCAATCAAGATGGCTTCTGGTGTGCCATACTTTTGTCATAAGTAAGTCTGTTAGCGCTCTAGTTGTTCTTTAGAACACTCTGGGACATTCTGTCATTGGGCTATACTTGGGCTACATCTGGGTGCTATTTGGGCTACATTTGGGTTCTTTTGTCTCTGGTGGCCATCTTGGGAGACTGCATGTCAGAATTCTTTAATGAAATAGAAGAGGATTTGAGAAGTCGCTCAAAATGTGCCCTAATTTTTCTTTCTGAAGCACTAATCATACTTTCATGGCAAAATGAACCCCCTCATTTTGTTCCTTTTTAAATTAAATGTTTTCAGACATACCACTTCATTCCAATCAAGATGGCTTCTGGTGTGCCATACTTTTGTCATAAGTAAGACTGTTAGCGCTCTAGTTGTTCTTTAGAACACTCTGGGACATTCTGTCATTGGGCTATACTTGGGCTACATCTGGGTGATATTTGGGCTACATTTGGGCTTTTTTGTCTCTGGTGGCCATCTTGGGAGACTGCATTTCAGAATGTTTTAATGAAATAGAAGAGGATTTGAGAAGTCACTCAAAATGTGCCCTCATTTTTCTTTCTGAATCACTAATCATACTTTCTATGGCAAAATGAACTCCCTCATTTTGTTCCTTTTTAAATTAAATGTTTTCAGACTTACCACTTCATTCCAATCAAGATGTCTTCTGGTGAGGAGGAGCTTCGTGCGCAACCGAGATGGTCGCGTGAGCACAGGGCTCCCGGACCTTCGCCACCTCCGGCACTTATCCTGACTATAATCCTGGATATGACTATGGACCATCGCAGATGAAACCCAGCTGATATGATAGCTGCTTTCAAAATTTGAATTGGTCCAAGAGAACCGATTTTATGGTGATTTGAACTTTCCTGGCCTGCTCCACAGTCCTGCCCCGGGCTCGAGTTGGTGAACTGCCTGGACGGTAATTGAACAACAGCGGCTTCCCTGTTCCCACTTTCGACCCTGGACTTGGCTTTCGGTTTCGCTTTTGGCCCAGACCCCTTTATGCAGCAGATCTGGCCCCGCCGCTCCCGGATCACTTCACTTCCCGGTCCCACTCTAGGACCGGGACTGTATATCACCGCTCGGTGTGTGACTTTGAACACGCTGTCCTTTGGTTGAGCGTCTGTGGGTGATTTCGACGTAGCCATTTTCACCAGATCTCGCGGTCCCCTCGGTGGCGCAGCGTCCAAGATGGCCGGCAAGCCAGAGGTTGACAAGCGGAAGACCAAGGCTGTTCACCGTGGGGGCTCCGTATAATCTAATGTCATGGACCGATAGAGTCATCCCAAGGGGTCCCCCAGTGGAACTGGCAAGCCTCCAGCGGACAAGGGAGATGACCCTACGGCGGACGAAGACCCGACTCTGCACGATATCATGGGCGCCATTGTGGGTATGCAGGCCTCCATCGGTGCGCAGTATGAAACCCTGGCGCAAAAATTGGATACAGTGGCGATCAATCAATCAATCAGTAACACTTATAAAGCGCGCTACATACCCGTAGGGTCTCAAGGCGCTGGGGGGGGGGGGTGCCGCTACTGCTCGAACAGCCAGGTCTTCAGCTTCTTCCTGAAGGAGAGGTGGTCTTGGGTCAGGCGCAGGTCGGTCGGGAGGGAGTTCCAGGTCTTGGCGGCCAGGTAGGAGAAGGACCTTCCTCCTGTAGTCGTTCTTCGGATGCGGGGGACGGCGGCGAGGGCGTGGTTGGCTGATCGGAGGTGGCGTTTGGGAGCGTAGAAGTTGACTCGGCTGTTGAGGTAGCTCGGGCCTTGGTCGTGTAGGGCTTTGATGTCACCTTGATCAGGGCGGATTTGTCTAAGACGAACGAAAAAGTCAAATCCCTGGACTTTAAGACTTCCAGCCTCACGACGGATGTCTCCGATCTACAAACGGAGGTCCGCGATCTACAGTCCTCTAACCACTCCTTCTCCCGTCGCTTGGAAGATTTTGAAAGTCGTTCTAGGCGGAACAACGTTCGTATTGTGGGTGTCCCTGAAAATTCGGACAACTTAAATGTCGATCTTATTGTAGAGGACCTCATCGTCAACCATCTTGCACCCAAAGGCCTGAGTAAATTCTTTGCAGTGGAGCGGGCTCACAGAGTGCCGGGCGGTAAACCTAAGCTGGGTGCTACCCCGCGGCCCATCATCGCCAGGATATTTCATTTTCATGATCGGGATGCTATCCTGCAGGCATTGCGTTTGGGTGGCCCCACGAAATTTGAGAACACGACGGTGAGTTTCTATCCCGACTTCACTCAGTTGGTACAGAAGCAAAGAATGGGGTTTCAAGGAGTGAAGAGACGATTGAGAGACAGGGACATGAAATACGCAATGTTATTTCCAGCCCGACTGCGTGTGAAACATGGGGATCGGACGTTCTTCTTCGACCGCCCTGAGGCTGCAAGTGACTGGCTCGACACGCTGCCCAGGCAGCAGGAACACCCTGAACATTCTGGTGGTGCTGAGGGTGGACTGATGGACCAGGAATAGTAATGTGACTTGGTTTGCTGGACTGCACATAGATCTTTCGGCATGGTTTGCGGATCCTTTAACTTTCTTTAATTGCGTTGGCCCTCCAGGGGTGGCGGGGGGAGTAAGTCTCTTCCTCCTCTGGGGTTTCTTTTCGTAGATTAGTTATTTGCTAGGGCGACAGGCACACTGCAAGTTGGGGGGGCCTTTGAGTCTAATGCAGGGGTGCAGGGTGGGGGGTCTTGTTTATTGGTTTGGGGGTGGGGGGGAGTTGTTTTTGTTTTGTTCCCTTCAAGGCACTATATTGATGGACATTTGGACTTGGCTGCTGCGACTAATGTGGGGTGGATGCTGCGACTACGTTTGGGATGGGGGTAGGGGGCTAAAATTGCTGTGTTGGAATGTTAACGGGTTGGGGGACAGGATAAAACGGGGCGTGGTGTTACAACTCTTGAGACGTCTTTCCCCTGATGTTGTGCTGTTGCAGGAAACACATCTGATGGGCAACACATGCCAGGCTATGAACCGTAGGGGCTACCACTTACTGGCACACTCCGGCTTTACCACGGGCTCTAGGGGGGTGGGTATCTTGGTTAGAGTTTCCCTCCCCCTTGAGATCGATGCTGTCGTCCTTGACGACAGGGGGAGATATGCTGCCATTATGGGACGGTGGGAGGGAAAGGTCGTCACTTTGCTTTCCGTTTACGTCCCGCCTGGCCTGCAAACTACGACCTTTGCTGACCTGGGGAGGGTGATACTGGGGCTCCCGGAAGGCGTCCTCTCGGTGGGTGGCGATTTTAACTCTGTGGTCTCCGGACATGTCGATCGCTACCCACCCAGGGATCTTGGGAGGTCACAGTCCTGGCTGGGTGGCTTCCTTGACACTCTGGGTCTAATAGACTGCTGGCGGCTGCTGCACCCTGGACAATTACAATACACCTTCCACTCTGGTGCACACAGTAGTCTTTCCAGACTTGACTATATCCTGATGCCCTCAACACAGGCCCCTTCTTGTTAAGGAGATCAGACATTTTGCTAGGGGTATTTGAGATCACTCCCCCTTATGGCTTGTAATGGAAACAGGTCCAGGAACTGAGGGCCGGGTGCCCCGGTCAACCCTTGGTATCTCCGTGACCCTAAGGTCCGTATGGAACTGATCAAATCACTCGACCATTATTTTGTGGAGAATGTGGGGTCTGTGTCATCGTCTGTCTCGCTATGGGAAACCTATAAGGCGGTCGCCCGCGGCCAGGCCTTATCGTTAATTAATAACGCTAAGAAACGTAAATGCGAGACAGTGGTCCGACTTGAAACTGAGATATCAGACATAGAAAGAGAGCTGGAATCTAATGTTACCCAGGACAGGTTGCACCTTCTTAGCCTCAAACAAACTGACTATAGAGCATTGGTCACTGATGCCGCCAAGGTGATGAGTAGAGAGCAGCAAGGCCGCTTGTATGATGTGGGTGATAAGGCAGGAAAGTTGATAGCTTGGTTGGACAAGAAGGAGAGGGCTAGTCGTGTGGTTCCTTTGATTGTTAGGGGGGATGGAGTGAGAGTGACTGACCCGGTTGAGATTGTGGAGTGTTTTTCTGAGTTTTTTCAAACCGTATACTCCCCTGTATCGGACAGATCGGAACAGGATTCGCATTTGCTTCTGAGAGACATTACTTTGCCCTGCTTGTCGGATCTGGATAGGGGACTGATGGACGCGACACTCTCGGTTGAGGAGGTCGCTACCGCAATCCGCTCTGTGAGATCGGGAAAGGCCACGGGTCCGAATGGTCTCCCCATCGAATTCTATAAGCTGCGCCCAGACAAAATAGCACCACATCTTCGCTCGATGTTTTTAGAATCGCTTGACGCGGGTACCCTTCCACCTGATCAAAGGCTTGCGTCTATCGTCGTGATTCACAAGGAAGGGAAGCTGCGGGATTGCTGCATGTCGTACAGGCCCATCTCGCTTTTAAACGCTGAGCCTAAGGTCCTCACAAAAGTGCTTGCGAATCGTTTGATTTCTGTCGTCTGCGACCTGATCCATCCGGATCAGTGCGGGTTTATTCCGCACCGGAACACGGCGCTGAACCTTCGGCGTCTACATGGCGCCCTTGCGAGAGCGTCCTCGCTGCGTGAATCGGCCATTTTGGCTTCTTTGGATGCCACAATGGCGTTTGATACGCTGGAATGGCCATATCTCTGGGCTGTCCTTGCCAAGTTTGGTTTTGGCCCAGTTTTCATCGGTTGGGTGAAACTAATATATCGAGACCCTTTGGATCAGGTGGTTGTCAACGGTCGTGTTTCTGGCTCATTTTCTCTCGGAAGGGGTACTCGCCAGGGATGCCCGTTGTCTCCGCTTCTTTTTGCTCTTGCTTTGGAACCTTAAGCGACTTGGCGCGCTGGGAGCCGTCAATGAAGGGTATACGCTGGACCCCTGATTTCGAGGACCGGATATCACTCTACACTGACGACATCCTGTTATATCTCACGTCGCCTCGGAAGTCACTGGTAGTGCTATTCGATGTCTTGACTTCCTCCGGTAAAAATTCTGGCCTTGTGATCAATTGGTCCAAGTCCTGCGTGTACGTTCTCTCGGGAGATCCTCCTCTCTTGCCGCGTGGGTGCCCAATACAGGTGGTACACGCGGGTTTCAAATATTTGGGGGTGTTTATCACCTTGGATCCTGTGGTTCGCTATGAACGTAACCTGCTGCCCCCGCTTCAGCGCTTGCGATCCGATGTTGTGGCATGGCGTAGCCTTCCGTTGTCCCCGCTCGGGCGTGCAGCTCTATTTAAGATGTTGTCATTGCCCCGATTTTTATATGCCCTACAGAATACTTGCGATACCATCCCGGCCAGCTATTTTTGGGAGATTGAAAGCTTGCAGCGACAACTGATATGGGGTGGACAGTCTCGCATAGCACTCGCCAAGTTGACACTTCCTTGGTATGACGGTGGAACTGCTCTCCCGGATATTTAGCGCTACTACTGGGCCTCCCAACGGGGGGCGATTAATCACGGCACGTATGATCCCACGTCGAACCCCGCATTCGAAATGGATAGTTGGTTGCTGCCTGGTGGTGACTACAATAGGGCGCTTTATACGAATTCTGCAGGGAAGCTGCTCACTGGCCCTACCAAGATAGCGGTGCAGGTGTGGCATCGTGCGAATGATGCCATGGGATGGAAGAATAGACTTACACGCGCTACTCCGCTTTATGCTTCCGAGAGGCTGGGCTCCCTATGGAAGACGAAAGGCTTTGATAGATGGGACGTTATTGGTATATGCAGGGTGAATGATGTGTGGACTAAGGGTAGGGTTAAAACCTTCGACAAGTTGAGATTGGAGTATGACCTGAGTGACAGGGAGTTTTTTAGATATGCCCAGATCCGACACGCACTGATGGCGGTCTTCCCTCCGGGTACTACTGTACCGGAGGCGTCACCACTTGAGGATCGTGTGCTGGATGGGCACGTTCCCGACAGTACGATATCGCTTATTTATAAAAAGTTGATAAACGATAGGACTGACCTTTTACAGCGACTCAGGGAAGCTTGGACTAGCGATGGTTTGGAGTTAGATGATGAAGACTGGCAGCTGGCCTTATCCTCAACGAAAGAGGTTGCAATTCCGGCCCGCCTTAGGTTTGTGCAGCTTAAGATTCTTCAGAGGATCTATGTTACTGGTCCGCGCTTGGTCAGTATGGGTTATGCTTCGGATGGGCTGTGCAGGCGTGGTTGTGGCCTTCCGGGCACCTTTCTTCACATACTCTGGGAGTGCCCGGCGGTTGTTCGTTTCTGGAATCGAGTGCATGCAGTAATGGAGGAGGTCACTGGTGTTGCTTTATTGCCTGAAGCTAGACGATGCTTGTTGAATGTGTGGGAACCGAATGACTATGATTTGTCACAGACTCAGTGGGTGACCCATGGCAATATGATCGCCAAGAGGGATATCGCCCAGTTGTGGGGCTCCCAGAGGCCACCCACAGTTCTGGCATGGAAGGAGAATATGGATTGGTGTATGTTCAGGGAGAAGACGGTGTATGTGGCCAGTGGCAGGCCCCGCAAGTGGGGTAAGATTTGGGGTCAATGGAATTCCTACTGGGGAGATATATGTACACCCCCCTTCACACACTTGGTGGTGGATCCTTCCTCCCCTTGACCCGACATTCCTGCTATCATGTTGTTTTGATTGTCTCTGGACTTGCTGTATCCCTCAATCCTCCCATCCTGCAATGTCATTGATTGTATTATGATCTTATGCTTTCCTCCCTGCAGGACGCACCGCCATTTGATTGATTGCTCTGCCTTGATTATTTCTTTTTGTTCATGTTGTTAAAAGTTTCAATAAAAAGAAATATAAAAAAAAAGATGGCTTCTGGTGTGCCATACTTTTGTCATAAGTAAGACTGTTAGCGCTCTAGTTGTTCTTTAGAACATTCTGGGACATTCTGTCATTGGGCTATACTAGGGCTCCATCTGGGTGATATTTGGGCTACATTTGGGCTCTTTTGTCTCTTGTGGCCATCTTGGGAGACTGCATGTCAGAATCTTTTAATGAAATAGAAGAGAATTTGAGAAGTCACTCTAAAATGTACCCTAATTTTTCTTTCTGCAGCACTAATCATACTTTCTATTGCAAAATATACTCCTTCATTTTGTTCCTTTTTAAATTAAATGTTTTAAGAGTTACCACTTTATTCCAATCAAGATGGCTTCAGGTGTGCCATACCTTTGTAATAAGTTGGACTGTTAGCGCTCTAGTTGTTCTTTAGAACACTCTGGGAAGCTGCAGTAGATTTGAGATGTCACCAGTGATGTCATCAGTGATGTCATTTGAGATGTCATCAGTGATGTCATCAGTGATGTCACTGACCATGTCATGAATGATGTAATATGTGACATGATCAGCAGTGGATTGCGGGTGCGCGATATATAGTTAGTGCAACTAACTATATATGGAATTTCAATGGTTTTGTGTGAGTAAAATAAGGTTTTGTAAATGCTCATTCTTAACTATATATGGTCTATAACCTATGGTTTTTTCAGTGAATTTTCAAGGTTTTGTAAATGCTAATTCCTAACTATATATGGTCTATAACCTATGTTTTTTTCAGTGAATGTCAATGGTTTTTTAATAGTAAATATCAAAAGCTTTAAAATGTATTCTTCTTTAAATCGAAAAATATATTTTATATGTTTTTAATACAATTTTTTTATGTATTTATTTTAAAATATTTTTTTTTGTTTCGCTCCCGGTCCGCGATCCGGGTAGCTTCCTGTTAGCTCAATTTGCTGCCGCGACCCGGTCCGCGAACCGGTAAACGTTCCGTTTGCGAAACTGCCGCGTTAGAAAACAACATGGTGACGCGTAGCGTAACCGCGACGTATCGCGTTGTCGCGTAATGCGTCATATGACGCGTCGCGTTAGCGCACCCAGAAGTGCTCCGGTACGTGAAGCGCGGCGCGAAGCGCAGCTTCCCGGAAGCGATCCGGGACGCGGCGCGGAGCGCGTAACGTAAGCATAACAGGTCATGTGACTTGTTAATAACACTTTTCATTGGTTCATTTCACTTTTGGTTTCCTAATGATGTAAGGCTAGGTCATGTGACCTAAAAATAACACTTTTCATTGGTTCAGAACTATTTTTTTTCCCAAATGATGAAAACCCCTCCTTGTTTCCTCACTCTGACTTTCATCTTTGTGAGAGGAAGACCTTTTTTCATCACTTAGCAATGGCAAGTGTTGTAGCTTCAGCTGGTGCACCCCCACCACCACCACCACCTCCTAGGAAGAGAGGACCACCTCATCAGGTAATCCTCAATCAAGAGGAGGAAGAGGAAGAAGAGGAAGAGGAGCAAGAGAGGAGGCAGTTTTTGCAAGAAGAGCCTAGGACGTCCCGTGTCAAAGAGAGTTTCATTTGGCAATTTTTTTAAATATCCCCGGGGCCAAAAAAAAGTGAATGCCCGGTATGTAACTTGCCTTATCTGCAAGAAAGATCTGTCCAGAGGGACAAATAAAAAATACAGTTATGGCAATTATACGATGCATCGCCATATGGAGAGGTGGCACCCTATCAACTACAGTGCTGCGCAGGTACGTGACCTGCAGGATAACCCCCCTCCTGTGGCCCGAAGATCAAATGTAGAGGAAGTGACGGGACCAGAGGCGAGGAACATGGTCCCAAATATACAGATGAGGTTCGGGACAATCAAACAAGTGTGCGTGCGCTGCGGTCAGTTGATTTGCTACAGAGAAAGTAGCATCAATTTAATCAACTTAGCAATTGATAATCATGATTGTCCGAAACGCCCCAGAGAATAAATTCTTTTTTTTTTGTTGCTCCTGTTGAGCCCTTTACAATGAATCGTTTTCGTTTCCCCCCCCAAAAAAACCCCCAAAAATATAAAACCGTTCAAAAAATACAAAAAAAGTAAAAAAATGTTCAGAAAAATAATAAAAAAATATAAAACAACAAAAATAATAAAAAAAAAGTTCTTTTCAGAACTACCTCCCCTTTATAAAAAAATTGCTAGAATGTTTAGCACTCTGGCAACCTCTATTTCTTTTGGTTCGCTTCCCGGTTCGCTCGCCGGTACGCGAACCGGAAGCGAAACAAAATTTTTTAAAAAAAAAAAAGAAGAGTAAGTATAAGGGAAGGAAACAGAGAGTAATGTTAAAAGAAAGACAGCTATAGGGAGTAACACAGAGATACTTTTTAATAGATCTATTTACCGAAGAAAAGATGGAAGAGGGTATAATTGTGAAAAACAAAATAGATAAGGAAGTGAAAGAAAAAAAGGAGAGTAGAAGAATAATAAACAAGAGTTTCTTAGAGAATGTGAGTGAATGTTCAAAATAAGATTAAAACATGTGGAATAACAGAGAGAAAAAACAGAAAGCAGAAAAGAAGAAGTAACAGAAAAGGAATGATTGAAACAGCAAAGAAATGTAAATACCATAGGGGCATATTATCAACATAGGTGATAAAATTATCGCTGCTTTTATCGGCAGAAATCTGCCGCTAAAGCCGCTTTTGCCGCAGAAAACTGCCGCTAAGGCCGCTTTTGCGGCAGTTTTCTGCCGATAAAAGCAGCGATAATTTTATTGCCTGTGTTGATAATATGCCTCTTGGTGTGCTTGAACTACAGGGAGAAAGCATAATGAACTAGTAGTGAAAGAGTGATCAGTCAGAGACAGTGAGAGTAATAGAGACGGAGTGAGTGAACAGGAGTGAGGAACTATGAGAACAGAGGGACTGAGAAAAGGAGTGGAAGGAGTAGAGTAAGTAAGTAATAGAGAAAGGAATGAGGGAAGTAGCAAAGGCAGGAAACTGAGGGTTAAAGAAATGAAGCAGTGGAACTAATAGAAGTTAAATGTGATAGAAATGTAATGAAAAGAGTACAAAACATTTACCTTATAATTGTCGTTAACTTAGTCACTTGTTATTTTTATACTTTCAATCTGTGAAAGAAAGAACAAAAATTTGAAAAATATTAAAACATGTATTTAAAAATTAGAAAAGACAAGGGAAAAGATTGAAGGACAAACAGTTTTTCAACAACTTTGACAGTTACAGAAGCCTCTGCTTCTCCATTCCCCCTACACAGTCCTAAATATATACATTTTAAACTAACAGTATCTTGTTGCAGATGAAGTGAGGCCTATTTTGCAACATGGTGCATCTTTTGCATCACTGCTGCATCATATAAGTGACGCAACAGCGGCACAAAAGAGGCGCACGGCCATCATAAATCTGCCCCTAACATTTTAAATGATTGATTCAGGAAGCCGATAAGGTGTGGCCTATCCAGGTGTTTGTTTGAGGTGAGGCCTACTCAGGGTTACAGATGAAATTTAGACTTGTTGAAGAGTACAGAGGAGATAATACATGTGCATGCCTACCAATGAAGTGAGTCATGTCCACTGCACTCTTTAACAAAGGCCAGACCTCCTCTGTCTCCTCTGTAGTACGCAGAAGTTCAGCACTGCATGCAACAACTTTGACACTTACTGAAGCCTCAGCTTCTCCATGCCCCTACACAGTCCTAATTATATACATTTTAAACTGACGGTATCTTGTTGGAGATGAAGTGAGGCCTATCTTGCAACATGGTGCATCTTTTGCACTGCTGCTGCGTCACAAAAGTGACGGAACAGCGTCGCAAAAGAGGCGCACGGCCATCATAAATCTGCCCTTAACATTTTAAATGATTGTTTCTAGATGCTGATAAGGTGTGGCCGATCCACAGATTTGTTTCAGGTGAGTCCTACTCAGGGTTGCAGATGAAATTTAGGCTTGTTGAAGAGTACAGAGGAGATAATACATGTGCAGGCCTACCAACGAAGTGAGTCATGTCCACTGCACTCTTGAACAAACGTCAGACCTCCTCTGTCTCCTGGAACAGGCCTAAACCTCATCTACACAATGTGATGCGTAATGTTAGGAAACACAGGTAATGTAATAGAAAAACGTGCAATTTTTTTTGCTCATTCCACAATCACATCACCTGTGTTTCCTTTGCTTAGGTATCTCATTCTGCAGATGTAGTCTATCATATGAAAGAGTACGCAGAAGGTGAACACTGTATGCAACAACTTTGACACTTACAGAAGCCTCAGCTTCTCCATGCCTCCTACACAGTTCTAAATGTATATCATAAATACAAAAAGTACAGAATTAATTATACATGTTAAATGGTTTATTTTTGCTGTTCTCAGAATATATCAAATTTCACTAAAAACAGTGACTTGAAGGTATTCATCATATAACAGCGGGGGAAAAAAAACACAATCAAAATGATTGTGTTTAAAAAACCTATATAACATAACCAATCAAAAATCAGAACTCCTTAAAATTAACTTACTTTCCATGACGTCGAAGGATATCCTATGAACAGCTTACACTCTGTTGTGCTGTTATTATTTTCAGCCCGCCACTTTCTGAAAGAAAAGCTCCATCGTTTTGACAAATATGTTACATACAATAAATGACTTCTCGCTCTCTACCACACTTTTCCGCAAGGCCAAAATCGTGTAAGAGCCATTTATAACTCTTGGAATTCTTCTAAGCAAATCCCGTCATTTTCTTTTTCGCAACTTTCAGAAAGAAAACGTTCAAGATCACTTTCACAATCCTGTACTAGTAATATCTCACCCTTCTTGCTCACTCATGTTCCACATTTCCTATGACACTGATACTGCTTACTATGAAGCAGACTTACACTACCTCTATGACTACTACAATTATTTAATTCTCTACATCACTTTTAATCACAAAGCAATTTAAAACAGTACATACAATTATATCAACTCCTAGAATCATTATAGGCCAGTTACCTACCCTAAATTCTTTCTTCTGAAAACAGAAAGTAAGTATATTTTTAATAAGATGTGTAATAAGTGGATGTTGTCAAAGGACCATCATGTCATATAATTGCTGCAGTTAGAATTTTTTTTCTAAAATCAACGACTGTGTAGCCCCAACATTTGAAATTAAAGTTGAAAACTTATTTTCATCAGGTTTATATAGTTGGAATTTTCAAATGACATTATAACCAAAAGTTTGTTCAAAATATGTCGACAGCATTGCAGACTTACATTACCTCTACTCCATGTTTTGATTGGCTGCTTGAATTAGCTTATTAAAAGAAACAGTTTTTCTGAACTCATTCAAAGTGCAGTTATTTTTCCATGACGTCAAGTGTTATGGTAAGAACACCGTTTGCTTTGGGAAATACTCTGTTGTCCTTTAACTAATCCGTGCCCACCACTTTCTGTAAGAAAACCTTCTTTTTTTTCAGGAACTACTTAAAACTGAAAAATAACTTTTGACTCTGTACTACACTTATCCTCAAGGCCAAATAGTGTAGGAGCCATTCAAATCTCTTGAAATTCCTCAGAGCAAATCCCGAGATTCTTTTCCTAAAATTTTGGTTGTAAAAACACCAGGTAAGAATTTTTAAGGTCAAAAGGCAATTTTTTTTTAAAGTTAAAACAGAATCATTGCAGAATGACCAGCCGTTTCTAGACTTCAAATAAGCTGTGTAATGTCCTGATGTTGTTGAAGGACCGTCATGATATATAATTGCTGCAGTTTCAAAAGTCCTTCCTGATATTGACAACTGCGAAGCCACAACATTTTTAATTAAAGTTGTCAATTTTGTTCCATCAGGCCTACATCGTTGGGACATTAAAATGACATACTGGCCATATGTTCGTATAAATAATGTGGACAACATTTCAGACTTACATTGGCTACACTCCATGTTGTGATCGGCTGCTTTTACTAGCTTATTAAAGGACACTGATTTACTGTCTGGCAAAGTTAAATATATACATTTTTCAGAGTCTACACTAGTAGTACTTGATACCCTACAGTTCTCGCAGTCATGCTGCCATTGATAAGAAAGGCCAAACAGGTGATCTACATCTACACCTTCATCTTGCAATACATCAAGCATATATATTAAAAACTCCTGACAATCTTGCTGAATATTTTGAGAGAATTGCGTTTGACCTGAACATTTGTCTAACAGATTTCGAATTTCAGACACACTTTCTATTTTTGTTCTATCAGTGCTACATTTCTCTAACACAGAATTCAACAAACTGCAAAATCTTTGATCCGAATTGACCACAATCTCTTCTTTTACATTTTCTAGAGAAAACAAAACATTAACCACTACATTAGCATAGCAGTTGACACCAGAACTGTTTTCAAATTGAAAACCAACAACATCTTCAACAAAATCCTTTTTCTTTCTGCTTATAATTTCTGGTTCATCGACTTTTCGTCTTTTTGCTACAACCTCTCTACTATTGGTCACATTTCTTCGTTTCCGGCCTACCACACGTTTCTCAAACAAAGGATATTGAGGCAAATGTGGCGCATACTCTCTTCTTAACCTATTGTATTCCTTAACACAATCTAGATCCGCACAAATGTTTGTAACATCACACTCAATCAAGTACAATCCCGATAAAGTTCTGACTCGTGACAATGCCACATATGCCATACCCTCCTTGAACACAGAACTGCCAATATTCACCAATGCATTGTCTACACTTAAACCTTGCGATTTATGGATTGTCACCGCATATGCCAAGCAAACAGGAAACTGCTTACAGCGAACATATAAGTCTTTTACAAGCAAAAACCTAGCAGAGCAACGACCAATTAGCTGTACTTCCTCAATGCCATCAAATTTAATTTTTAAAAATTCAATTCCATCTCTATTTCTGTATTTCTCAAAATCAACAACATTACCCATTGATCCATTTACCAGACCTCTTTCAACATGTAAATTCCTTCTTAAAATGATACGGCAATTTAAGCACACATTCAGAGTCTTTTCAAAACCTGCAGTTTTAGATATAGTCTTCTCTAATGAATCCAATTTTGATTTCAAATTCTCAGACAAAATAATTGTTGCTCCCATATGCTCTACTCTGTCAATAGCTTCCAGTTTCACAATCTCTTGGTTTTCTAAATGCAACATTTTGTTGTTGAAGATGGCACATTCTGCAAGAGTTGGCATCAAACATATTCCAGATTTCTTCTCAGTAATTTTCTGAAAAATATTCTCAGGCACAACGTCTTCTTCTGGATACAAATTTGACAGTAATCGTGCATGTAAAGCTTCTTTCCCATGCTCGGTCACTTTTCCGATTCTAACATCTTGTAGAATATTCTTATAATCTTCATCCTTCGCTTGACGCATATTTTCACGCAGTTCAGCATAATTGAAGTTTAACCATATATTGACGTTGCCAATGCTCCCTAGGCACTTCCTGGTATCTTCATGCGTGAGCATTTTGAACAGAGGTTGTCCTTTTACTGGTGTCAGCTGCAGAAGATCACCGAAAACAATGATGTGTTTGCCACCAAATAACACATCATACTCTGTTTTGAGAACTTCTTGCATTCTCAAATGCACAAAGGCAAGCATGACATTGGAAACCATGCTTACTTCGTCAATGATAAGAAGTTTCATTTTCCTCAAGACTCTTGAAACTTCACAACAAGCATCTCCAGATAACTTGTGGTATTGTAATTTGTTATCATGCTCCACTGGCAGCATCAGTAGACGATGCAAAGTAATACCTTTAATGTTATGTGCTGCCAGTCCAGTTGGAGCGGTGACAACACAAGACAGCGATGACTCAGTCCTTTTCTGCAAATAACATGAAATTGCTTTAATGAGGAAACTTTTTCCAGTTCCCGCTTCTCCACTCACGTACAGTCGGACAGGCTTCAACGACGTACATGAGCACTCTTTCTTCTCATGACTTAATCCATGATCTATTTGGTTGGTAACTTCGTCATATATTTTCCTCTGCTCAACGTTGAGTTGTCTTTCCAAGTCTTCTAAGTTAACCGCATCCTCCTGAGCATGTGCCATGGCTCTTTCCACTTCAATCATGGCAGTGGCAGCTTCATTTTCGATAACTGGTCCTCCTAGTGGATCCTGACTCAATGAAACAGAACTCTGACTGTCCTGAGAACTGTCTCTAGCAATCTCGGCTGCAATCGTTGCTTCCTGCTCGATTTCCGCATTCAACATTTCTAGATATTTGGGAAAAACAGGACATTCTATGGTCTCCTTGGCGGCATTGAAAGAGTCTTCGTAACAGAGGAAATCTCCAAGCAGTTCCTCTTCTGCACGCCAAGGCTTGAAAAGTTGCAAAAGTGCTAAATAGAAAAACTCTTTTCTTTCAGGAGATTCGCCACTCAATTTTCGATGGTTTACCAAGTGGCATTTTCTTTGCTTGACCAGACATCCCTCACTTCCAATTACAGCATACACTCCTTTATCAATATCTTCTTTGATGTTCCTCTTGAATATGTAATTTTGTAGAACCTCATACAGACAAACATTCTCGAGGTGACTGTTCTATTTGGATAATATGTATCCAACATGTTGGTCTTCAAAATATCTGTACTGTTTGGCTCCTTTTCCGCCAAATACTCAATTTCCCATACAGGTTTCAGAACTCGATTACGCGTTGCAGCAAGACCAAGACTCGCCCAAATGATACTCCTGGATTTGGCATAGAGACTTGCTGAAGACAACCGGTCAGAACATTCGTAAGCTTCGATTTCTCGATGCGACAACATCTTCAGACTGAAACTGTACAACTTCTTACTGAGGCTCTTTTCATGGGAAATGTCCTCCCACATATCCTTCAATTCTGTCTTTTCTTTTTTGGTGATGTAAGATGTCACATACCGAGCCACAGCCATGCAGTTATCAGCCACAAACTGTATATCCATGTTAGCATTCCACATGGACAAAATCACTGGGTTGTAGTCGTTGATGTACTTGGACTCTTCGTTCCTTTTCAAATTGTACGTATTTTTGGGTGATTTCTTCATCACATTATGTCGCAGTGAAGACATCAAACTGTTCACTCTTCCTTTAGAAATCACCGGTCGTGGAAAGGCGAAACGACATTTTGTGTAGAACTTGTCCTTGTTTCTGAATTTACGACAACAGTACATTCCACAACGATGGCTTTGGAAGCGTAAAACTTGTTCTCTTAGGCTTTTGTCTTCCTTTGCCTTTGGAACAGCACATGTAGAATACTGTTCTATGAAACTCATCACTAAGTCATCCGGATCTGTTCCAAAATTGGGTGCATCTTTGATCCACAGCAGCATATGTATATGAGGAGCACCTCTTGCTTGGTACTCCTTTCTCCAGAAGAAATCCAACACCTCTCCAAGAGGTGGATTTTTCTTGTTCATGATGAAAGACATCATAGCTTCAAATCTATGATTGAAGTACCTGCATACATTCACTGGATCCAAGGAGCACAGTTCTCCGGGTGTCTTGAATTCGATATTTTCAATGTTTCCATTTGCCTCTCGTAGAAATCCAAGTAAGTCTTCCCAACCATACTCGGCACAGCTGAGAGTGAGGAACCATGTGGGAGTTCCTAAGTTCCTCAGCATACATTTTAAATCACCATGACGACGGTACCAGTACTCATTAGTACCACGCTGATACGCCATGAGATTAATCAGGTGAGAATCCAAAAATACTGTCTTGCACATTGACTTTATCCATAAAATCACTTGCCGAGATATTTTGCATCTGTACACCACTTTTCAAGATGTGGTTCACTGCATATGACAGTCCAGACAGATCGCTTTCAAACAGTAGATGAAACAAATAGGGAATGCATTGACGAAACCTAGGATCTTCTGCATACAATCGTAAAGTCCGGTATTCAGAAGCAGGAATTTGATCAGGTCGCTCATCATATCTTCCTCCTTGACCTGTTGGAAATAGCTGTGGGAAACACCGAGCTTCCAAACTTTCCTCCCAAACACTAATGGGACTTCCTTTGGCTTGTTTCATTTGAAACAACTCAATAGCATTCCCCATGACTTCCTTGGAATGCAAAGGATGAACACTATAATGTTCATATATTTCTTCATTTTTAGAGGCTTCTACTTTCTCAATTTGACCAGCACACAAATCGCTATCCTCTTCTTCACTTACTTCCTCTTCTGCAACATATACGTTCTTGTAGTACTTATTGTTTTTCTTCAAATACAATGTTGCCTTTTTGACTTTCCTAACATCCACTAAATCTTGCCAGATTTTCTTACTCTTTGTCGGAACCCCATTAACTAAGATAACCAGAGGTTCCTCTTCCACTTTCTCTACTCCAATTGTATTAATGTTTTTCTTCAAATCTAGAGGCAAATAAACAACTCTTCCCTTTAATCCTCTCTGTAAATCTGATGGAGGCAATTTCCCTGTCTTTGGCTCCATTCGTACAATAGCCTGAAAGGGATTGATACTTTGAATCAAAATAGATTCATAAGTATTTAAATCCTTCAATTCAGAAGGAATCTCAACCTATTCCAGATTATTATGAACCGCTCTAGCAGGCATCCGGTTTTGATTTAATTTGTTACAACAATAAGTACACACACGTTGATCCTATCCCAATTCAAAACAATTTTCTACCATCAAGTATGTTGCAAAATCCTTCCATTCACTATTATTTTCACTTTCACTTTTCGCATATAAATCCACTAACTTAGTCTGATTCTTATAATAAGTGCGTCGACAACACACACAAGTGAAATTAGGCCTCTCACTTGATTTCACCTGAAACGTGGCAATTTCTTTCTGAAAATTATCTGTACTGGAAACCTGTACACTATCTTCCACATTACCTTCTTCTTCTGGGTCAATTTCAACATTCTCCTCTTTACTTGTAAAGTAACAAAACTCAATTTCTTCACAAATATTCTTCAAATCTACTTCAGAACCATGCAAAAGAGCAGTGCATAATTGTTTAAGCATAATTGCTGGACTCTTAGCATAATACAACATTCTAACTAATTTCCTTACTTTATTATGATGCACTGCTAGCATCCTGAAATGATGAAAAACACTCTGGCATACTCTCCTGGAAAGACAAGCCAGTGAATGACCATGCAAACCTGTCACTTCTCTCACTCTGCAAGGATCTAATTCTTGCAACAACTTCATTTTCTGTTTTAAAGTTTTCTTATTAAATGTCCGTACAAAATCACAAAGCAAATTGATGGAATCCTGTTGCACACTGCAAATACTACTACACTTCCAGGTATACACTGGACCCTTAGGACGTCTTCCTAAAACCTCATTACCTAACACCTCTTCTGCCTCTGTTGTCACAAGTTTTTCTTTTTCAACTGGACAACCATCTTTCACCTCATAAGCTCGACCACTGGTGTCAACTGCATGCACCAAATCATTATCCTGGAAATAACTCTCCTCATTAAAAAATGCCTCACAACTTGAACTATGCATCCATTCTCCTGAAAAAACTTCACAAAAATTACTACGATTAACTGTTCTCTTCCATCTACTATTTCTTTTGAAATCATAAATTGCCTTGTTTAGCTTGCTAATTCTATTGATTATCAAAATAAATAACTTTCGCTTAATTTCAAATGCCTGATCAATAATTTTCTCAACTTTTTTTTTCTCTTATAAAAAACCACTTTCTGTTGACCTTTCTTAATATTTTTTAACAAATTGCCAATTATCCTGTTGCGGAACATTCATCTACGAATGTCCCTAAACTGATTTTTCCTTCTACTACCATGCACAGAGTTATCTCCTGCTCTAGCAGTAACATTTTTGATTGGCCTTTCCTTTCCGTTTAAATTGGCTCTCTTTTTCTGGACTAAAACATGTTCTGTAGTACTACTTTTTTTTCTACAAATGTTTCTTAGGAATGATTTCGTTGTCTTACCCGGAGCTTTCTTGGTGACTTGACGAGTTTTTATTGTAGAGGACTGCTGCAAGCATTTAGTAATCTGCTGTCTTTGACGTTTTGTAGCCTTTCGGGTACTTTCTTTAGATGCATAATGTAGTTTTGAAATGATCTGCAGTTGAATCTGTGGTAAAATATAATAAAAAATGTTATTAACCACTATTACCAAACAGTAAATCAATAACAGTCGTCAAAAAATTAACACACTACTTGTCAATTTTACATTCAATAATTTTTAGTGCATTGGCAAATTTAGTAGTCACAAATAGTAGCAAAGAAATAGAATGCTTCTACATTTGACCTTTGCTCTTTTATATGTGAATCTGAACTAATTTTTATCAGCATATTTCCCTATTTTATTAAAGACACTTCACACAAGCTGTTTTTGAAGATTTGTTTAATTTTAAATGAAAAGGTTAACATGTTTACTTTTCATTTCCAGTAACTTTCAAAAACAAATGTTTATAGTACCATAGGCTCGAGCAGGTCAGCTTCCCACCCTATGTCATACAATTCTGACAAATCGGCATCCTCATCATGTTCTTCATCATCCTCAGGATTTAAATCATCCAAGGGATCTACTTCCACTGATGTTTCAATCACAATTTCAATGATAATATCGAGATCAACAGATTGCTCATTATCACTCATGCTTGATGTTGTCGTTATCTTTAAAGAAAGAGAACAACAATGAGATGTTGCAGAGTAAGAGACAAATCTCAGATACTATAATTGTAAAATTGTTTAACAAGAGTAACATTTTGCAGATATTATTTACCCATGTCCAGCGATGCTGAGGAGGTGAGGCCTATGTCCAATTTTTCAGTGAACAGGACTCATCTCTTCTTAACCTTGGATAAGCCTCACCAACACTGTGTCCCCTGCTAATACTTAAATTTAAAGGAGCAGATTTATGTTAACTGGCGCATCCCCAGGGATGCACCAGTTAACGTGCGCCACTGCTCTGCCACCCATGATGTGCCGCATTTACAATGCAGAGCACCATTGAGCAAAAACAGCACAGATGCGTCACGCATCTGTTCCACAAAAATGGCGCATTGCACGAATCACGTCGTAAGCGCGACATGTCTACTGCAATGCACAGGGGCAAGCCACACATTGCATGGTGCATCACTCCTTATGCCTGTTTCAAACAGGCGTAAGGATTTGATTCAGCAATGCCATAAATGTGACTCAGTGAAATCTTCTTAATTTTACTGTGTTAGTTTTACAGGGATTTCATGCAAATGAATGGCCACCCTACAACAAAACGCTCACATGAAATCTGACGCAGGTTTCATGTGGCACAGGACTTTACAGCATGACACATCTGCCTAGATGCATCAAGTTGTAAATATGTCGCAACATAGCAAATCTTTTGCACCGCCGCTGCGTCACAAAAGTGACGCACAGCGGCGCAAAAGAGGCACACGGCTATCATAAATCTGTCCCTAACATTTTAAATGATTGATTCAGGATGACGATAAGGTGTGGCCTATCCAGAGGTTTGTTTGAGGTGAGGCCTACTCAGGGTTGCAGATGAAGTTTAGGCTTGTTGAAGAGTACAGAGGAGATAATACACGTGCAGGCCTACCAATGAAGTGAGTCATGTCCACTTCACTCTTGAACAAAGGCCAGACCTCTTCTGTGTCCGTGGACAGGCCTAAACCTCATCTGCACAATGTGATTCGTAAAGTTAGGAAACACAGGTGATGTAATTGAAAAATGTGGAATTTCTTTTCCTCATTTCACAATCACATCACCTGTGTTTCCTTTGCTTAGGTATCTCATTGTGCAGATGGAGTCTAGCATATCAAATAGTACACAGAAGTTGAGCACTGTATACAACAATTTTGACATTTACAGAAGATTCAGCTTCTCCATGCCCCATACACAGTCCTAAATGTTTAAAGTTTAAACTGATGGTATCTTGTTGGAGATGAAGTGAGGCCTGTCTCTCAACATGGTGCATCTTTTGCATCACTGCTGCATCGGTTTCATGTGGCACAGGACTTTACAGCATGACACATCTGCCTAGATGCATCAAGTTGTAAATATGTCGCAACATAGCAAATCTTTTGCACCGCCGCTGTCAGTGGCGCAAAAGAGGCACACGGCTATCATAAATCTGTCCCTAACATTATAAATGATTGATTCAGGATGACGATAAGGTGTGGCCTATCCAGAGGTTTGTTTGAGATGAGGCCTACTCAGGGTTGCAGATGAAATTTAGGCTTGTTGAAGAGTACAGAGGAGATAATACATGTGCAGGCCTACCAATGAAGTGAATCATGTCCACTGCACTCTTGAACAAAGGTCAGACCTCTTCTGTGTCCGTGAACAGGCCTAAACCTCATCTGCACAATGTGATTCGTAATGTTAGGAAACACAGGTGATGTAATTGAAAAATGTGGAATTTCTTTTCCTCATTTCACAATCACATCACCTGTGTTTCCTTTGCTTAGGTATCTCATTGTGGAGATGGAGTCTAGCATATGAAAGAGTACGCAGAAGTTGAGCACTGTATTCAACAATTTTGACATTTACAGAAGATTCAGCTTCTCCATGCCCCCTACACAGTTCTAAATGTTTACAGTTTAAACTGACGGTATCTTGTTGGAGATGAAGTGAGGCCTATCTTGCAACATGGTGCATCTTTTGCATCACTGCTGCATCACAAAAGTGACGCAACAGCGGCGCAAAAGAGGCACACGGCTATCATAAATCTGTCCCTAACATTTTAAATGATTGATTCAGGATGACGATAAGGTGTGGCCTATCCAGAGGTTTGTTTGAGGTGAGGCCTACTCAGGGTTGCAGATGAAGTTTAGGCTTGTTGAAGAGTACAGAGGAGATAATACATGTGCATGCCTACCAATGAAGTGAGTCATGTCCACTTCACTCTTGAACAAAGGCCAGACCTCTTCTGTGTCCGTGGACAGGCCTAAACCTCATCTGCACAATGTGATTCGTAAAGTTAGGAAACACAGGTGATGTAATTGAAAAATGTGGAATTTCTTTTCCTCATTTCACAATCACATCACCTGTGTTTCCTTTGCTTAGGTATCTCATTGTGCAGATGGAGTCTAGCATATCAAATAGTACACAGAAGTTGAGCACTGTATACAACAATTTTGACATTTACAGAAGATTCAGCTTCTCCATGCCCCATACACAGTCCTAAATGTTTACAGTTTAAACTGATGGTATCTTGTTGGAGATGAAGTGAGGCCTGTCTCTCAACATGGTGCATCTTTTGCATCACTGCTGCATCGGTTTCATGTGGCACAGGACTTTACAGCATGACACATCTGCCTAGATGCATCAAGTTGTAAATATGTCGCAACATAGCAAATCTTTTGCACCGCCGCTGCGTCACAAAAGTGACGCACAGTGGCGCAAAAGAGGCACACGGCTATCATAAATCTGTCCCTAACATTTTAAATGATTGATTCAGGATGACGATAAGGTGTGGCCTATCCAGAGGTTTGTTTGAGATGAGGCCTACTCAGGGTTGCAGATGAAATTTAGGCTTGTTGAAGAGTACAGAGGAGATAATACATGTGCAGGCCTACCAATGAAGTGAATCATGTCCACTGCACTCTTGAACAAAGGTCAGACCTCTTCTGTGTCCGTGAACAGGCCTAAACCTCATCTGCACAATGTGATTCGTAATGTTAGGAAACACAGGTGATGTAATTGAAAAATGTGGAATTTCTTTTCCTAATTTCACAATCACATCACCTGTGTTTCCTTTGCTTAGGTATCTCATTGTGGAGATGGAGTCTAGCATATGAAAGAGTACGCAGAAGTTGAGCACTGTATTCAACAATTTTGACATTTACAGAAGATTCAGCTTCTCCATGCCCCCTACACAGTTCTAAATGTTTACAGTTTAAACTGACGGTATCTTGTTGGAGATGAAGTGAGGCCTATCTTGCAACATGGTGCATCTTTTGCATCACTGCTGCATCACAAAAGTGACGCAACAGCGGCGCAAAAGAGGCACACGGCCATCATAAATCTGCCCTTAACATTTTAAATGATTGATTCAGGATGACGATAAGGTGTGGCCTATCCAGAGGTTTGTTTGAGGTGAGGCCTACTCAGGGTTGCAGATTAAATTTAGGCTTGTTGAAGAGTACAGAGGAGATAATACATGTGCAGGCCTGCCAATGAAGTGAGTCATGTCCACTTCACTCTTGAACAAAGGCCAGACCTCTTCTGTGTCCCTGGACAGGCCTAAACCTCAACTGCACAATGTGATTCATAATGTTAGGAAACACAGGTGATGTAATTGAAAAATATGGAATTTATTTTCCTCATTTCAGAATCACATAACCTGTGTTTCCTCAGCTTAGTTATCTCATTGAGCAGATTTAGTCTAGCATATCCAAGAGTACGCAGAGGATGAGGACTGTATCCAACAGAGCAATGTACATTACTCACCTCCTTTGACACTTACAGAAGCCTCAGTTTAATATTTCTCAGTTCAATATTTATTTAAAGAAGCACACAAAATATGACCTTCTCATAAATGTGAAAAGCGTTTTTTTTAAAAAAAAACGATTTTCTGGTCATAATTTGAAAACACAACACAGGTCCTATGTAGAAGCACATCCTATCAGTACTTAAATTAGCCAAGCACACATGGGGGCGTATTTACAAGGACCTTGCACCACGGGGAAATGACTTAAATTAAAATGTGGAAAATAACATCAAAGGGACTCAAAGGCCTTGTAAATATGCCCCAAGCTGCCTATGAAACTCTAGCAGTACATATCAAGAAACTTAAATGACTTCAATAAACGTTTTTAAACACATCAAGTAAAGCAGTTATTCAACTACATTCAAGGGGAAGTGACTTAAAATGCCCTAACACACATGAAAGCGTATTTTGAAGGCCCTTGCACCATTTTTCCATCACTTTTAACATGGCTATGTAACTCAAAGAAACAAAATCTAAATTTGCCAAGCACACATGGGGGCGTATTTACAAAGACCTTGCACCACGGGGAAATGACTTAAATTAAAATGGGGAAAATAACATCAAAGGGACTCAAAGGCCTTGTAAATATGCCCCAAGCAGCCTATGAAACTCTAGCAGTACATATCAAGAAACTTAAATGACTTCAATAAACGTTTTAAGCACATCAAGTAAAGCAGTTATTCAACTACATTCATGGGGAAGTGACTTAAAATGCCCTAACACACATGAAAGCATATTTTGAAGGCCCTTAAACCATTTTTGCATCACTTTTAACATGGCTATGTAACTCAAAGAAACAAAATATAAATTTGCCAAGCACATATGGGGGCGTATTTACAAGGACCTTGCACCACGGGGAAATGTCTTAAATTAAAATGGGAAAAATAATATCAAAGGGACTCAAAGGCCTTGTAAATATGCCCCAAGCAGCCTATGAAACTCTAGCAGTACATATCAAGAAACTTAAATGACTTCAATAAACGTTTTTAAACACATCAAGTAAAGCAGTTATTCAACTACATTCATGGGGAAGTGACTTAAAATGCCCTAACACACATGAAAGCGTATTTTGAAGGCCCTTAAACCATTTTTGCATCACTTTTAACATGGCTATGTAACTCAAAGAAACAAAATCTAAATTTGCCAAGCACACATGGGGGCGTATTTACAAGGACCTTGCACCACGGGGAAATGTCTTAAATTAAAATGGGAAAAATAATATCAAAGGGACTCAAAGGCCTTGTAAATATGCCCCAAGCAACCTATGAAACAAAGCAACCTTTTAAATACACAACTTTCTTCATAATTTTCTCCCTAAAGCATACTATTCTCTATCTAAATTAAATGAATCTTTTCTCACCTTAACAAATATTTTTTGAGTTTCAAAACAGTCTCAGACATACACCAATTTGTCTTCAGCAGAGCAAAAGGTATGCACTCCAGATGCTGCAACCAACAATGGCACAGAAATGCTGTAATTCATCACACATATCTCTCATGTCACCCAATCAAAACTCTTCCCTCACTTTTTTCAAATCAACACCCTTCCCCCTTCTGCCCTTTCTGCCTTTTTTTCCATAGCAACCACCTCCTGAAAGACCTCTCATGTTTGCAAGTTCACACAACAATGTTTCAATTGAACTCTGAACTCTCAGTACACCTGCGTATCCAGTGCAATCTTTCATAAAACAATTTTTTCTTGACCATTCAAATTACATCTTTCAAAGAACTCATCCATGCACCCTAACTTTCTGTTTTCAGCAATCAAAATCCACCAATCACTGCTACTGATTAATTACCACAGAAACTCCACAGTTTTTTTCATTACATACTCCTACTGTTCCAACTGCCAATTCATTACCACACTTCATCTGACTGCAGCAGAACCTCCTCTCACCATGTTTTCTGTCTGGATTGTTGGACATAGTTATATCTATTGGGCTCAAAGGTACGCTGAAAACAGGAATTTACCTAACCTCAATTTACAAGATGTGGAAATTAAGTGGTTTGGCCACAGAGGATTAAAATGTCACCAATTGATACCATTGGTGAAAACCTTTTTGCATTTGCCAAAACCTGACCTGTTAATTGTGCACTGTGGAAGAAATGACTTGGGCACTTTGACTGGGGTAGGTCTGGAAATGCTTTTAAAAGACACCTTTGACCAATTGATGGCACTTTTTCCTCAAACTGCCTTGGTATATTCAAATATATGCCAAAGACAGAAATGGAGGTGGTCCAACCAATTTTGTCCACAAATTGAGAAATCGAGGAAGCATATAAATAAGTCTGTTTAAGCTTACATGAGAGACCATGGAATGGGCTCCATCTACAACAATAACTTGCGTTACTACATGCAAGATATCTACAGAGGAGATGGAGTTCACTTCTCAGATGAGGGGAACAGAATTTTCATCCTGAATTTAAGACTATGTATTGGTACCTACTTGTAGGTACCTAAATCAGCCACAGGACCCAAAAGCTCTTTTCAGAGCTACCCTACATCTGATCACTCACAATTATTATTTTACTCTAACTTTTTTCACTAATTTTCACCAAAGTACGCTCACCGGAGCGCTACCTGGTACGCGCACCGGACGCTAACGTGCACAAATTTGAAAAAAAATGTTTTTTTTTCTCGCACATATGGGCCTCCTCAGCCACCCTCAGAAAACCTAGGGGGTCAGGATACGTCTACCGTGCCCCCTTCTGCCCATTCTCAACATTATTTGCCCTCCATCTTGTATCTCAAATCTACCGAAACACAAAATGGAGGACTCCCGTAACGCTGCCCGTTCGCGTACCGGGGCGCGCACCGGGAAGCGCTCGCTCAAAAAAGGTGGGAAAGTAATATACAGAAAAACCACTGGAGACACTTTCACCAAATATAGATTAGCTCATACTACATACCAATCCCTACCATTTTCACAAATTTGGTTTGAATTCCATTTAGCCATTTAGCCTGTAGACCTCTCTAAATACCGTGAGGTAAATTACTTCACAAAACACATCTGAAGTGTTGGAATTGACAACCAATTAAAATGTTACTTTCATTTTCTACTTTTTTTACCTGACATTTGATTGGTTATGTACCTGAATATATATAAAGAAAGAGAGAGAAACACAGCCATTTTGACTACTACTTCCTGAACTACATTGCAAGATCATTTTCACTGACAACTTAAACTTGTTTTTAAAAGGTAAGATGTTATTTTATAAATTTGAAAACATTTTCAGATAGTTCTATACTATCCCTCTGTAAGAGTTAGACATTGAGAAAGGCTTGTTTATTATAATTATGGATTGATTTAGGTTTCTGTGGTATAATTATGAATTTACTTAGGCTTTTTCACAGGCACTTTTTAATAGTACTACTTCACGCCTGAAAAGTACCTGTCTGAACTTAAACCCAACAGTGCCCTATCTCTACTGATATATTTATTTTTTATGCAAATTTCAGCACAAAAATGGAAGGAGAACAGAACGTTTCCTTTGAAATTGTCCTAGAGATGAACAATGAGGAAATCATTGAACCCATTGACTTGGAATTCATGGATGAATCACGAGACCATGAACTTCTACAATGTGTAGAATCTGTGGATTTCTTACTTCAATATGAGGACGGTCAAATGTGGGAAGTTATGTTCAGTCAAAAAGAAGACATATCGGACAGTCAAATGTTAGACGTTCTATTAAATTTTGAAAAAGAATCAGAAAAATAAATTTATATTTAATAATCAAAAATTGTTCGAGTCTTTAATCATTTTTATATCTAATTCATAAACTAGTACCAAATTGATTATAATGTAAAGTCAGACTTATAGTATACTGTGCAACTTTATATTATCTCCAATGTGTATTTAACATCTCTTTATCATCTCCTGCCTCCATATTGTTTCTGCTTTCCTGACACACTATGGTATGAATTCCATATTCCACAATTACTTCTGAAACAACATGCAAGATATCTACAAAGGAGACGGTGTATATTAATTTTTTGACTCTGCATTGGTACCTACATATTGCTACTTAAATAAAAAAAAACGAAAAAAAACAACAAAACGAACAATCAATAAACATACAATATTTAAAAAGTCTATCATTCTTTTTTCCTTATATTACGCTCCCCGGACCGCTTCCCGGAGCGGCGTACCGGGCGCTCCCCACGCAAAAAAAATGATTTTTTTTTCTTTTCCCCCGCGGGCCCTTTTAAAGCCACCACATCAAACCTAGGGGGTCAGGGAGGATCTGCTATGCCCTCTTATGGTCATTTACCCCTTTGTTTTGGCCTCCTCGATCCTACCGAGAGACAAGATGGCGGCCACTCCAGGCTGTTTAGAATGTTGGCAGATACCGGAGAGCCAATCAGCTTCGCTTCGCGAAGTTCCGAAGTTCGCGAAGTTCCGTTACGCGTCAGGTACGCGAACCGGGGCGCTGCCCGGAGCGCGCTTACAGATATATATATTTTTTTTAACATTCATTTCTCAAAATCCACTGGAACACATATATTGAGACCTAGCAAAGGCACATCGGGCTACCAGTCCCTACAATTTTGCCAAGTTTTGTGGAAATCCATTCAGCCGTACGAGCTAAAAGTGAGGCCAACCGCCCTATGGAAAATTGCATGGGAAAAACGCGTTTTGGGACCCCCCTTTTTTCTCGCCCCCCTTGACGAAACCCCCCCAAATTTTCAGGGGCTGCTCAGAAACAAAATGTTCCATTTTCCTGAAAATTTCAGCCAATTCCGTCCTCAAACGCCAAAGTTATTCGACATAGAATTTTCAAAAATCCCATAGAGAAAAAATCCTAACTATATATACCTACTGGCGACCGCCAGTAGGTAATATATATATATATATATATATATATATATATATATATATATATATATACATATATATATATATATATATAAAGGTGTGTGGCCTTTTCACACACACACATATATATATATATTCACTGAAAAAAACATAGGTTATAGATTATATATAGTTAGGAATTAGCATTTACAAAACCTTGAAAATTCACTGAAAAAACCATAGGTTATAGACCATATATAGTTAGGAATTAGCATTTAAAAAACCTTATTTTACTCACACAAAACCATTGAAATTCCATATATAGTTAGTTGCACTAACTATATATCGCGCACCCGCAATCCACTGCTGATGATGTCACATATTACATCATTCATGACATGGTCAGTGACATCACTGATGACATCACTGATGACATCTCAAATGACATCACTGATGACATCACTGATAACAACATCCAGTGATTTTTTGTTTCTGTAAAGTTTAAATATGTCTTACATATTGAAGAATGAGTGGATGTATAAGTGTCTGGACGAAGGATTTAGTAGGTGCATGACTGACTGTATGAGTGAGTGATTAAATGTGTCTCACTGAGTGCACGGGTTAGTGACTAAACTGTCTTAATTTGTGCATCATTATGTTTGTTGTTCTGTAAACTGCTGCATGTGTTGATCAGTAGCTATATGAGTAAGTATATGGGTTATTGATTGGTTGCTCAAGTATTTGTATGGGAGACTGAGTGTGTGTGTGGGTGCCTGGGAGGTGTATGACTCTGTGCATAGATGTGTGAGCAGTTGATTCACTAGATGTATGGGTTCAAAAGTGCATGTGGAAACAGCTGTATGGGTGGTTGACTGTGTGCATGAGTGCATTGGTGAGTGAATGGATATCTCAGTGCTACATGTCAAAGTAAGTACATATGTAAAACACAGTACATGTGAGAGTTGGCATATATAAATAACTGTGCATGAGAGCCACTGAATGTGTGAGTAGCTGTATGGATCATTGTGAACTTGTATCAGGGATTGTATAAGAGAGTAAATATGTGTTAGTATATGCTTGAATAAGTAAGGTGTGTATAACTGTATAGTTGAGGAAATGGAGGTGAGATTGTTTCTTTGCATGACTGACTAGGTGTGTGAGTAACTCCATGGATGAGTGACAGTGTGTGAGTTTCTGTATACACTGAGTGTATCTAAGGTTATATTAGAGTCTGAAGAGGTTTATCGTATTAGCACAAGAATGATGTCAAATGAGATGTCATCAGTGATGTCATCAGTGATGTCATTTGAGATGTCTTCAGTGATGTCATCAGTGATGTCACTGACCATGTCATGAATGATGTAATATGTGACATCATCAGCAGTTGATTGCGGGTGCGCGATATATAGTTAGTGCAACTAACTATATATGGAATTTCAATGGTTTTGTGTGAGTAAAATAAGGTTTTTTAAATGCTAATTCCTAACTATATATGGTCTATAACCTATGGTTTTTTCAGTGAATTTTCAAGGTTTTGTAAATGCTAATTCCTAACTATATATAATCTATAACCTATGGTTTTTTCAGTGAATTTCAATGGTTTTTTAATAGCAAATATCTGTAGCTGTAAAATGTATTCTTCTTTAAATCCCAAAATATATTTTATATGTTTATTAATAACTATTTTTAAAAAAAAAAAAAATTTCTTCGTTCCCACTTCGCGAATCGGGAAGCTTCCCGTTAGCTGACCTTGATGCCGCGAAATAGACCGCGAGCCGGTAAACGTTTCTTTACCGCAACTGCCGCGTTAGAAAACAACATCGTGACGCCTCCCGTCCGCATGACGTTTCGCGTTGTCGCGTGATACGTCATATGACGTACTACGTTAGCGAACTGGTACGCTTACCGAGTCGCAAAGCACAGGTTTCTGGAAGCAAACCGGGAGGCCCTGCAAAGCGTGTAACGTAAACACAGCAGGTCATGTGACTTGGTAATAACACTTTTCATTGGTTCATTTCACTTTTGGTTTCCTAATGATGTAAGACTAGGTCATATAATCTAAAATGAACACTTTTCATTGGTTGAGAACTATTGTTTTTCCCAAATGATGAAAATCCCTCTTTCTTTCCTCACTCTGACTTTCATCATTGTGAGAGAAAGACCCTTTGTTACCAGTGAGCAATGGCTTCTTTAGTAGCTTCAGCTGGTGCTTCCCCACCACCTCCACCACATCCAAGGAAGAGTGGACCGATGTGTGAATGTGTTCACTGTATGCAACAACTTTGACACTTACAGAAGCCTCACCTTCTCCATGCCTCCTACACAGTTCTACATGTACATCATAAATGCAAACAGAACAGAATTAATTATACATGTTAAATGGTTTATTTTTGCTGTTCTCAGAATGTATCAAATTTCACTAAAAACAGTGACTTGAAGGTATTCATCATATAACAGCGGGGGAAAAAAAACACAATCAAAATGATTGTGTTTAAAAAACCCATACAACATAACAAATCAGAATTCAGAACTCCTTAAAGTTAACTTACTTTCCATGACGGCCAAGGATGTCCTATGAACAGCTTACACTCTGTTGTGCTGTTATTACTTTCAACCCGCCACTTTCTGAAAGAAAACCTCCATCGTTTTCAAAAACATGTTACATACAATAAATGACTTCTTGCTCTCTACCACAAGTTTCCACAAGGCCAAATCTTGTCAGACCCATTTATAACTCTTGGATTTCTTGTAAGCCAATCCCGTCTTTTCGCATTTCCGCAACTTTCAGAATTAAAATGTTGAAGATCATTTACACAATCCTGGACTAGTAATATCTTCCCCTTCTTGCTCAATCATGTTCTACATTTCCTATCACACTGATACTGCTTACTATGAAGCAGACTTACACTACCTTTATGACTAGTACAATTATTTAATTCTCTACATCACTTTTAATCACAAAGCAATGTAAAACAGTAGACAGCATTGCAGACTTACATTCCCTCTACTCCATGTTTTGATTGGCTGCTTCAATTAGCTTATAAAAAGAAATAGTTTTTCTGAACTCATTCAAAGTGCACGTATTTCTCCATGACGTCCAGTGTTATGGTAAGAAGTTATGTCTCTGTACTACACTTATCCTCAAGGCCAAATAGTGTAGGAGCCATGAGAACTTCTTGAAATTCCTCAGAGCACATCCCGAGATTCTTTCCCTAAAATTTTGGTTTTAAAAACACCAGGTAAGAGTTTTTAAGGTCATATGGCAATTTTTTTGTGAAAATTAAAACAGAATCATTGCAGAATGACCAGCCATTTCTACACTTTAAATAAGCTGTATAATGTCCTGATGTTATTGAAGGACCATCATGATATATAATTGCTACAGTTACAAAAGTCCTTCCTGATATTGACAACTGTGAAGCCACAACATTTTTAATTAAAGTTGTCAATTTTGTTCCATCAGGCCTACATCGTTGGAACATTAAAATGACATACTGGCCATATGTTCGTATAAATAATGTGGACATCATTTCAGATTTACATTGGCTACACTCCATGTTGTGATCAGCTGCTTTTACTAGCTTATTAAAAGAGACTGATTTACTGTCTGGCAAAGTTAAATATATAAATCTTTCTGAGTCTACACTAGTAGTACTTGATACCCTACAGTTCTCGCAGTCATGCTGCCATTGATAAGAAAGCCCAAACAGGTGATCTACATCTACACCTTCATCATGCAATACATCAAGCATATACATTAAAAACTCCTGACAATCTTGCTGACTATTTTGAGAGAATTGTGTTTGGCCTGAACATCTGTCTAACAGATTTCGAATTTCAGACACACTTTCTATGTTTGTTCTATCAGTGCTACATTTCTCTAACACAGAATTTAACAAACTGCAAAATCTTTGATCAGAATTGACCACAATCTCTTCTTTTACATTTTCTAGAGAAAACAAAACATTAACCACTACATTAGCATAGCAGTTGACACCAGAACTGTTTTCAAATTGAAAACCAACAACATCTTCAACAGAATCCTTTTTGTTTCTGCTTATAATTTCAGGTTCATCGACTTTTCGTCTTTTTGCTACAACCTCCCCAGTATTGGTCACATTTCTTCGTTTCCGGCCTACCACACGTTTCTCAAACAAAGGATACTGAGGCAAATGTGGCGCATACTCTCTTCTCAACCTATTGTATTGCTTAACACAATCTAGATCCGCACAAATGTTTGTGACATCACACTCAATCAAGTACAATCCCGATAAAGTCCTAACTCGTGACAATGCCACATATGCCATACCCTCCTTGAACACAGAACTGCCAATATTCACCAATGCACAGTCTACACTTAAACCTTGCGATTTATGGATTGTCACCGCATATGCCAAGCAAACAGGAAACTGCTTACGACAAACATATAAGTCTTTTACAAGCAAAAATCTAGCAGAACAACGAGCAATTAGCTGTACTTCCTCAATGCCATCAAATTTAATTTTTAAAAATTCAATTCCATCTCTATTTCTGTATTTCACAAAATCAACAACATTACCCATTGATCCATTTACCAGACCTCTTTCAACATGTAAATTCCTTCTTAAAATTATACGGCAGTTCAAGCACACATTCAGAGTCTTTTCAAAACCCGCAGTTTTAGATATACTCTTCTCTAATGAATCCAATTTTGTTTTCAGATTCTCAGACAAAATAATTGTTGATCCCATATGCTCTACTCTGTCAATAGCTTCCAGTTTCACAATCTCTTGCTTTTCTAAATGCAACATTTTGTTGTTGAATTTGGCACATTCTGCAAGAGTTGGCATCAAACATATTCCAGATTTTTTCTCAGTAACTTTCTGAAAAATATTCTCAGGCACAACATCTTCGTCTGGATATAAATTTGTCAGTAATCGTGCATGTAAAGCTTCTTTCCCATGCTCGGTCACTTTTCCAATTCTAACATCTTGTAGAATAGTCTTGTAAACTTCATCCTTTGCCTGACGCATATTTTCATGCAGTTCAGCATAATTGAAGTTTAACCATATATTGACGTTGCCAATGCTCCCTAAGCACTTCCTGGTATCTTCATGCGTGAGCATTTTGAACCCAGGTTGCCCTTTCACTGGTGTCAGCTGCAGAAGATCTCCGAAAACAATGATGTGTTTGCCACCAAATAACACATCATACTCTGTTTTGAGAACTTCTTGCATTCTCAAATGCACAAAGGCAAGCATGACATTGGAAACCATGCTTACTTCGTCAATGATAAGAAGTTTCATTTTCCTCAAGACTCTTGAAACTTCAAAACAAGCATCTCCAGATAGCTTGTGATATTCTAATTTGTTGTCATGCTCCACAGGCAGCATCAGTAAACGATGTAAAGTAATCCCTTTAATGTTATGTGCTGCCAGTCCAGTTGGAGCGGTGACAACACAAGACAGCGATGACTCTGTCCTTTCCTGCAAATAACATGAAATTGCTTTAATAAGGAAACTTTTTCCAGTTCCCGCTTCTCCACTCACGTACAGTCGGACAGGCTTCAACGACGTACATGAGCACTCTTTCTTGTCATGACTTAATCCATGATCAATTTGCATGGTAAGTTCGTCATATATTTTCCTCTGCTCAACGTTGAGTTGTCTTTCCAACTCTTCTAAGTTAACCGCATCCTCCTGAGCATGTGCCATGGCTCTTTCCACTTCATTCATAGCAGTGGCAGCTTCATTTTCGATAAGAGGTCCTCCTAGTGGATCCTGACTCAATGAAGCAGAACTCTGACTGTCCTGAGAACTGTCTCTGGCAATCTCGGCTGCAATCGTTGCTTCCTGCTCAATTTCCACATTCAACATTTCTACATATTTGGGAAAAGCAGGACATTCTATGGTCTCCTTGGCAGCATTGAATGAGTCTTCGTAACAAAGGAAATCTCCAAGCAGTTCCTCTTCTGCACGCCAAGGCTTAAAAAGTTGCAAAAGTGCTAAATAGAAAAACTCCTTTTTTTCAGGAGATTCGCCACTCAATTTTCGATGGTTTATCAAGTGGCATTTTCTTTGCTTGACCAGACATCCCTCACTTCCTATTACAGCATACACTCCTTTCTCAGTATCTTCTTTGATGTTCCTCTTGAATATGTAATTTTGCAGAACCTCATACAGACAAACATTCTCGAGGTGACTGCTTCGATTTGGATAATATGTATCCAACATGTTGCTCTTCAAAATGTCGGTACTGTTTGGCTCCTTTTCCGCCAAATACTCAATTTCCCGCACAGGTTTCAGAACTCGATTACGCGTTGCAGCAAGACCAACACTCGCCCAAACGATACTCCTGGACTTGGCATAGAGACTTGCTGAAGACAACCGGTCAGAACATTCGTAAGCTCCGATTTCTCGATGCGACAACATCTTCAGACTGAAACTGTACAACTTCTTGCTGAGGCTCTTTTCATGGGAAATGTCCTCCCACATATCCTTCAATTCTGTCTTCTCTTTTTTGGTGATGTAAGATGTCACATACCGAGCCACAGCCATACAGTTATCAGCCACAAACTGTATATCCATGTTAGCATTCCACATGGACAAAATCACCGGGTTGTAGTCGTTGATGTACTTAGACTCTTCGTTCCTCTTCAAATTGTATGTGTTTTTAGGTGATTTCTTCATCACATTATGTCGCAGCGAAGACATCAAACTGTTCACTCTTCCTTTAGAAATCACCGGTCGTGGAAAGCCGAAACAACATTTGGTGTAGAACTTGTCTTTGTTCCGGAATTTACGATGACAGTACTTTCCACATCGATGGCTTTGGAAACGTAGAACTTTTTCTCTTAGGCTTTTTTTCTCCTTTGCGTTTGGAACAGCACACGTAGAATACTGTTCTATGAAACTCATCACTGAGTCTTCTGCATCCGTTCCAAATTTAGGTGCATCCTTGATCCACAGCAACATATGTATATGAGGAGCACCTCTTGCTTGGTACTCCTTCCTCCAGAAGAAATCCAACACCTCTCCAAGAGGTGGATTCTTCTTATTCATGATGAAAGACATCATACCTTCAAATCTATGATTGAAGTACCTACATACATTGACTGGATCCAAAGAGCACAGTTCTCCGGGTGTCTTGAATTCGATGTTTTCTACGTTAGCATTTGCCTCTCGTAGAAATTCAAGTAAGTCTTCCCAGCCATACTCAGCACAGCTCAAAGTGAGGAACCATGTGGGAGTTCCTAAGTTCCTCAGCATACATTTTAAATCACCATGACGACGGTACCAGTACTCATTAGTACCACGCTGACACGCCATGAGATTAATCAGGTGAGAATCCAAAATACTGTCTTGGACATTGACTTTATCCATAAAGTCACTTGCCGAGATGTTTTGCATGTGTATACCACTTTTCAAGATGTGGTTCACTGCATATGACAGTCCAGACAGATCGCTTTCAAACAGGAGATGAAACAAATAAGGAATGCATTGTCGAAACCTAGGATCTCCTGCATACAATCGCAAAGTCCGGTATTCAGAAGCCGGAATTTGATGAGGTCGCTCATCATATCTTCCTCCCTGACCTGTTGGAAAAAGCTGTGGGAAACACCGAGCTTCAAAACTTTCCTCCCAAACACTAATGGGACTCCCTTTCGCTTGTTTCATTTGAAACAACTCAATAGCATTCCCCATGACTTCCTTGGAATGCAAAGGATGAACACTATAATGTTCATATATTTCTTCACTAGTACAGGGTTCTACTTTCTCAATTTGACCAGCACACAAATCGCTATCCTCTTCCTCACTTACTTCCTCTTCTGCAACATATACATTTTTATAGTATTTATTATATTTTTTCAAATACAATGTTGCCCTTTTGACTTTCCTAACATCTACTAAATCTTGCCATATTTTCTTATTCTTTGTCGGAACCCCATTAACTAAGATAACAAGAGGTTCCTCTTCCACTTTTTCTACTCCAATTGTGTTAATGTTTTTCTTCAAATCTAGAGGCAAATAAACAACTCTTCCCTTTAATCCTCTCTGTAAATCTGATGGAGGCAATTTCCCTGTCTTTGGCTCCATTCTTACAATAGCCTGAAAGGGATGGATACTTTGAATCAAAATAGATTCATAAGTATTTAAATCCTTCAATTCAGAAGGAATCTCAACCAATTCCAGATTATTATGAACTGCTCTAGCAGGCATCTGGTTTTGATTTAATTTGTTACAACAATAAGTACACACACGTTGATCCAATCCCAAATCAAAACAATTTTCTACCATCAAGTATGTTGTAAAATCCTTCCATTCACTATTATTTTCCCTTTCACTTTTTCCATATAAATCCACTAACTTAGTCTGATTCTTATAATAAGTGCGTCGACAACACACACAAGTGAAATTTGGCCTCTCACTTGATTTCACCTCAAACGTCGCAATTTCCCTCTGGAAATTATCTGTACTGGAAACCTGTACACTATCTTCCACATTACTCTCTTCTTCTTGGTCAATTTCAACATTCTCCTCTTTACTTCCAAAGTAACAAAACTCAATTTCTTCACATATATTCTTCACATCTATTTCAGAACCATGCAAAAGAGCAGCGCATAATTGTTTAAGCATAATTGCTGGACTCTTAGCATAATACAACATTATAACTAATTTCCTCACTTTATTATGATGCACTGCTAGCATCCTGAAATGATGAAAAGCACTCTGGCATACTCTCCTGGAAAGACAAGCCAGTGAATGACCATGCAAACCTATCACTTCTCTCACTCTGCAAGGATCTAATTCTTGCAACAACTTCATTTTCTGCTTCAAACTTTTCTTATTAAATGACCGTATAAAATCACAAAGCAAATTGATGGAATCCTGTTGTACACTGCAAATACTACTACACTTCCAGGTGTACACAGGACCCTTAGGACGTCTCCCTAAAACCTCATTACCTAACACCTCTTCTATCTCTGTTCTCACAACTTTTTCTTTTTCAACTGGACAACCATCTTTCACTTCATAAGCTCGACCACTGGTGTCAACTGCATGCACCAAATCATTATCCTGGAAATAACTCTCCTCATTAAAAAATGCCTCAGAGCTTGAACTATGCATCCATTCTCCAGAAAAAACTTCACAAAAATTACTACGATTAACTATTCTCTTCCATCTACTATTTCTTTTGAAATCATAAACTGCCTTGTTTAGCTTCCTAATTCTATTGATTGTCAAAATAAATAACTTACGTTTAATTTCAAATGCCTGATCAATAACTTTCTCAACTATTTTTTTTCTCTTATAAAAAACCACTTTCTGTTGACCTTTCTTAATATTTTTTAACAAATTCCCAATTATCCTGTGGCGGAACATTCGTTTACGAATGTCCCTAAACTGTTGTTTCCTTCTACTTTCATGCATAGAGTTATCTCTTACTCTAGCAGTAACATTTCTCATTGGCCTTTCCTTACCATTTGAATTGTTTCTCCTTTTCTGGACTGAAACATTTTCTGTAGTAATATTTTTTTTACTAGACATATTTCTTATGACTGTTTTTGGACTCTTACCCGGTGCTTTCTTGGTGACTTGACAAATCTTTTTGTTAGAGGACTGCTGCATTATTCCATGGTCCTGCTGTCTTTGACGTTTTGCAGCCTTTCTCACTCTTTCTTTGCTTGGCATCCTAAAATCTTGAAATAACCTGCAGTTGAATCTGTGGTAAAATATAATAAAAAATGTTATTAACCACTATTACCCAACAGTAAATTAATAACAGTCATCAAAAACTTAACACACTACTTAAGTATATAATATACTGAAGCCTATCTCCAATTTTTCACTGAACAGGACTCATCTCTTCTTAACCTTGGATAAACCTCACCTACTCTGTGTCCCCTGCACATAATTAAATGTAAAGGGGCAGATTTATATTAACTAGCACATCCCCAGGGATGCACCAGTTAACGTGCACCGCTGCTCTGCCACCCACGGTGTGCCGCATTTACAATCAGATAGGACAAAGCTACATCAAAACCCTGCGCCTGCTTGAAGCAGGCATAGATCTTGACGCAGGTAGGCTGAAAGCTAAAGCAACAACTAAGTGTCGTGTGCAGAAGTTACAAAAAAGGAAAAATGGCGTTTAAACCAGTAATGAGCCCATGCTAACTTAACACAAAGTAAAAATATCCAGGATCTACATCAGTTTGGGGTTCACGAACCTGGCAGGTACAAGGCACTGAGGCTTTCCACCGTGCATGTCTCATCCCAAATCATATGTTGTTTGTGAATGAAACAATTTCCCAGACCAAATGCTTTGGATTGGCTACTTCTAAAAAATTAAACACCCCTACTATCCCGGAGTTAGAGGAATATGATGGTTGGAGTAATTTTACTCGTTGTCCATTAAAGATTTACAGGCCCTACTCCGTAATTCTTCCTTTAACATTTCCAGTATAAATCCAAAAGGTTGACTGCTTTGGCAACGTGCCTTATCCACGGTTTAATAACGCTGCCTTTTGCTTTATATAAGTTTTCAAATTGTATGAAATATATACCAATAGGTCGTTATTAACCTTTAGGTAGTGGTTTTCTTCATGAGGTCTGGTCGCTTCCATACACATACAGATTTTCAAAGATGATCAAGAAGTTTATCTGAATGGAGAGGAATGCACTGAGACGCCAGATCATTCACTAATGTGTAGGCACATACAGTTACACGGTTCATGCAACAAACACCGACCAAATATGGCTTGCGTGTTGCAAGGCACACCAGTTCCTGCTATCATCCCCACGTTCAAGTTCTTGGAAAATGGTAGTTATTTGATGCTCAATAATGAAGATTGTTCTGGGTTAATTAAAAGTATTCATTTTATCGTAACAGTAAATGAACGGGTTATTTGCTGCAGAAATGTTCTATTTCCTCCCACACATGAACATAGGGAGTTTTCAATCTGGCCACAAATACCAACCTTGGGAGCACATTTCAACGGCATGACAAGAATAAGAGCTCTTTTGTCTCAGAGAGAGGTGGCCTTGACTTCGGCCCGTGAAACTTTCGTGCTTCACATAGCGAACACCCGTACAGAGGTGCAGACCCTTTTAAATACAGATTCGCCTTTCCATTTCAGCAAGATGGTTTGGACTATCTCTAACGCGTCCTCCACAAAGGGCCTGGCGCACTTTTTTAAAGTTGTTACCAGTGGTCTCGTGACTTCATTTGAGAAAATCTTTGGAGTCATCCCTGCTTTCTTTCATTCTATTTTTTCCACTCTGCTTCGTGGATTCCCATTTTTACTTGCATTACCAGCGGACGCTCTTGTGCTTTTTTACATTTTTAAATATGGATGTCCCTCCTGTGCAAGCTCCCGCCCTGCAGCTGCTGACACTGTTCCGCAATCGCAAGCTAGAATATTATGGCACAATGCCGTTGGCGATATTAAGCACGGCATATGGATTATCTTTTCGATTCTCCTACTTCACCTGTGTCCAGCCTGTATTTCACTGCCTGACCTGTGATTTCGATTGGGCCATTGATTTGTGTCTCTGCGGACCGGTTTCTCCTGACGTCGACTTTAATCAGCTGATGACTCCTATCATTACTCACGAGTTGGTTTGTCCTGGCGAAAGGATTATGTTTGTGGCATTGATGCATGGACTAATTGGTCCCTGGAATTTACTGGCGGCAACACAGTCTTTCTTGGAACAGAGCTTTCTTGAAAACCCACCGAGCTGTCCTCTGATGTTGATAGAGGATCCGGTGCTGGGAGAGCACGTATGTTCTTTTCCGCTTTTAAATTGGATGGCTGAACTCTTTTCGGATGAAGACGGTGACTTCCTATTGGAGGCTGTTGCAGCTTATTTTGCATACACAGTTATGTCATAGACCTTTTTCATGTTTGATATGCTGAGTACTAGCATTTCATTGACAATTCATTGACTTATTTGTTAAGTTTTTATTATTTAGCTTGCCTATTGGCTTAAGACTCGATAAAGTACTTGGCTGTTTTATTTTTCTTTAGCATTAAATTTTCCTAGTTTTTAATGTTTTACCTTGCGGACCGTCCACATATAAACTTGCAATCTGCTCTCATGAGATGGCACTTCTATTATCTTATTCAGTTCGTTTCCGGATCATGGGGAGGTGTCATCTAGGTCCTGGATATCTTTACACCGTGTTAAGTTAGCATGGACTCATTACCGGTTTAAACGCCATTTTTTCCTTTTTTGCAACTTCTGCACACGACACTTAGTTGTTGCTTTAGCTTTCAACCTAATAGTTCATCGTGATTTACATGACAATAATATGTTATTGCTCTACTATCTGCTTTACTTGTTAAACTATATCTGTACAGCGAGTGCTGAAGTTTCAAGAACAACACGATACAGAATTGTTATGAGGTCTGATCTCCACGACTTCATACTCATAACATAAGTGCAGCTTCTGCCAATTCTGGGCATGAGGCGGGTTTTATATTGCTTTGCCGAACACACATACACAACACTTGATGCGGTTCACATGAAGAGAGAGCTGGTGTATGCTGATGTGATTCCTTCAAATCTAAGACACTAAAGTATCGGCACGCCCTAAACCAACACAAAGAGACCTTCTTAGCAAATAATATATTATGTGTATTAGGGAGGGTGAGATATAAGCAGCCGCGGGCCGTGGAGGGAGTTACGGTGGGGCAGGGAGGCGGGGAGGGGGAGGGGCAGGGTGGAGCCCTCTCCACCCTGCCCCTCCCCCTCCCCGCCTCCCTGCCCCACCGTAACTCCCTCCACGGCCCGCGGCTGCTTATAAGTGTTGCTAACTCTTATTCATTTACAGCATGTTAACATACTGTCACCATTCGCTTTTTATGTACTACTAACTATGCTGGTAATTTTGCTACTGATAATATGTGTACTTGTATAATCTAAGATACTACGCCTGAGAAGACGGCATTAGTAAATAAACATTTCAAATACACATGTGTTCTTCTTAACTCCATGTTCTGGTTTCTAAGAAATATATAACGACTGACTGTTCATGAGTTCCACGTATCCTGAGGTACTATAAGTTCATATTCTGGATTGTCTAAACATTGAGAGTTTGTTATATCCAATGTGACACTGTACCTAGCTTGCTAAGGGGTTTTGATTACTAAGGTGAGTTTTGGGACACCCTAATTCGCCGAGGTTCCAATCCTCTGTCCACAGTTCTGTGTGAGAACAGAAACCCTGTGACAGGGGCACCCCTGAGCCTTGCTGGAGCTTCATCACACTTGCGATACAACTCCAGCAATGCGCCACCTTTACGGCACAGATACGTCACGCATCTGTGCTGTTTTTGCCCCATGATGCGCCGCATTGTAAATGCAGCACACCATAGGTGACGGAACAGCGGCACAGAATGACTAACACATCCCTGGTGATGCGCCAGTCATCATAAATCTATCCCTATGCTTCTTATCTTGTTAGAGATGAACCGCCATATGTATCATCAAAGTTTTTTGCATTTCCTAAATAGCGAACTTTAAGGAATAAATAGCGATTCTTTACCATTCCTAGTTTGCGATGACCTATTTGCTAATTACAAATTACCCATTCATTTCCATGCAGCAGGAGGCCCATAGGAATGAAGGTGCAAATTGCGATTAGCAATTACCTCATCGCAAATTACGAATTTTTCCGAGGGTGCAGGGGTGTCTCAAGAACACCCTGCTGCACCCCTGAAAAAGAAATTTGGGGGCATATGGCGCACATAAATTTTGAAAACATTCCTTTACCTCAAAAACGATTTTCAACTCATAATTTGAAAACACTGCACATGGGGAAATGACTTAAAATGTCCTTAAGACACATACAAGCGTTTTTTGATTGCCTTTGCAGCATGTTTCAGTCACCGTTAACATGCCTATGTAACGCAAACATTCAAAATCTAAATTTGCCATGCACAGGTGGGAGCATATTTACAAGCAATTTGCTCCACAGACAAACTTCTTACATTGAAATGGGAAAAATAACATCAGAGACTCTCAATTACCTTATAAAGAAGCAGACACCATTATGTCCTTCTCATCAATATTAAAACCATTGCTTTTTCTCAAAAACGATTTACAAGTCATAATTTGAAAACACTCCACAGCTCCTATGCACATAAAAGCCCTGTCAGTACTAATACTTCACATTTTCTCCAATTACAATTTCTCAAAGAAACAAAATCTATTTGTAAAACACTTGAGACAAAGCAACATTTGAAAAACACAACTTTCTTCATAATTTTCTCCTTAAAGCACACTATTTTCTATCTAAATTAAAGAAATCTTTTCTCACCTTAGCAAATACTTTGAGTTTCAAAACAGTCTCAGAAACACACCAATTTGTCTTCAGCAGAGCAAAAGGTATGCACTCCAGAGTCTGCAGCTATCAAAAGCACAGAAATGCTGTAATTCCTCACACATATCTCTCATGTCACCCAATCAAAACTCTTCCCTCACTTTTTTTCAAAGCAAAACCCTTCCCCCCTCTGCCCCCTCTCTGCTTTTTCTGCATAGCAACCACCTCTTGCAAGACCTCTGGTGTTTCCAAGTTCACACAACAATGTTGCAATTGAACTCTGAACTCTCAGTGCACCTGCATATCCAGAGCATTCTTTCATTTAATGATTTTTTCTTCGCCACTCAAAATACATCTTTCAACGAACTCATCCATGCACACTAACTTTCTGTTTTCAGCAATCAAAATCCACCAATCACTCTTACTGCTTCATTAACACAGAAACTCCTCAGTTTTTTTAATTTTACACTCTCATTTTTTCAACTGCCATTTCATTGCCACACTTCATCTGACTGCAGGAGAACCTTCTCTCGCCATGTTTTCTGTCTGGATTGTTGGACATAGTTATATCTATTGGGCTCAAAGGTACGCTGAAAACAGGAATTTACCTAACCTCAATTTACAAGATGTGGAAATTAAGTGGTTTGGCCACAGAGGATTAAAATGTCACCAATTGATACCATTGGTGAAAACCTTTATGCATTTGCCAAAACCTGACCTGTTAATTGTGCACTGTGGAGGTAATGATTTGGGCACTTTGACTGGGGTAGGTCTGGAAATGCTTTTAAAGGACACCTTTGAGCAATTGATGGCACTTTTTCCTCAGACTGCCTTGGTATATTCAAATATATGCCAAAGACAAAAATGGAGGTGGTCGAACCAATTTTGTCCACAAATTGAGAAATCGAGGAAGCATGTAAACAAATCTGTTTCAGCTTACATGAGAGACCATGGAATGGGCTCCCTGTACAACAATAACTTGCGTTACTACATGCAAGATATCTACAGAGGAGATGGAGTTCACTTCTCAGATGAGGGCAACAGAATTTTCACTCTGAATTTAAGACTGTGCATTGGTACCTACTTATAAGTACCTAAATGTACCATAAACCCAAAAGCTCTTCTCAGAGCTACCCTACATCTGATCACTCACAATTATTATTTTACTCTAACTTTTTTCACTAATTTTCAAGAAAGTACGCTCCCCAGAATGCTTCCCGGTTCGCGAACGGGGCGCACTCCACGCAAAAAAACTAAAAAAATTGTACATATTTTTTTTGCCCTGCGAGACCCTTTCAAAGCCTCCACATCAAACCTAGGGGGTCAGGGACGATCTACTATGCCCCCTTATGGTCATTTGCCCCTTCGCTTTGGCCTCCTCTTGTCTCTCGATCCTACCGAGAGACAAGATGGCGGCCGCTACGGACTGTTTGGAATGTTTACAGACGCCGAAGAACCAATCAGCTTCGCAAACCTCCGTAACGCGAAAAGTACGCGAAGCGGAGCGCTGTTACAGATATATATCTTTTTTTGAACGTTAATTTCTCAAAATCCACTGGAGCACATATATTGAGACCTAGCAAAGGCACATCGGGCTACCAGTCCCTACAATTTTGCCAAGTTTCGTGCAAATCCATTCAGCCGTTCGATTATTATTATTTTATTTTTTTTTGCCCCGCGGGGCCCTTTTAAAACCTCCACATCAAACCTAGGGGGTCAGCGACAATCTACTATGCCCCCTTATGGTCATTTGCCCCTTCGCTTTGGCCTCCTCTTGTCTCTCGATCCTACCGAGAGACAAGATGGCGGCCGCTACGGACTGTTTGGAATGTTTACAGACGCCGGAGAACCAATCAGCTTCGCTTCACAAAGCTCCGTTGCGCGAAAAGTACGCGAACTGGAGCGCTGCCCGGTCCGCTGTTACAGATATATATCTTTTTTTAAACGTTAATTTCTCAAAATCCACTGGAGCACATATATTGAGACCTACAAAAGGCACATCGGGCTACCAGTCCCTACAATTTTGCCAAGTTTCGTGCAAATCCATTCAGCCGTTCGGGCTAAAAGTGAGGCCAACCGCCCTATGGAAATTAACATGGGAAAAACGCGTTTTGGGACCCCCCTTTTTTCTCGGCCCCCCCTTGACGAACCCCCCCAAAATTTTCAGGGGCTGCTCAGAAACAAAATGTGCCATTTTCCTGAAAATTTCAGCCAATTCCGTCCACAAACGCCAAAGTTATTAGACATAGAATTTTCAAAAATCCCATAGAGAAAAAATCCTAACTATATATACCTACTGGCGACCGCCAGTAGGTAATATATATATATATATATATATATATATATATATATTTATTACCTACTGGCGGTCTCCAGTAGGTAGTTATAGTTAGGACCTAGCTGCCATAGGAAATCTGCTCATACTATTTCACTGTGTATACAGACAAAAAAAAGACCACATATATATAAGCAAGACATAACATTTCTTTTTCATTTCAAAGGCACACCCTGGATCTTGATTGCACAGCTTAGAGCCTATTTCTGAAGTAAGAGGCCTTACAGACATGCTACCTAAGATTCCCTACTAGTACATATGGTAAAGCCTAAATGACATTAAAAATACATGTATTTCCATATTTTAAAACACATCAACTAACCAAATTATTCACCCAGATCCATTTAAAATCAAGCTTGACTCACAGTGTGATCTTAGGCACATGAGACACATGTCATGACACACACACAAAGAGAGAAATGACACACATAAAAAGAGAGATTATGCACGTGCAAAGTGACATGAGACACAGACACAGAGTACCTTTTAAGCTAAGAGAGACAAACTGTTAGAAGGCACAGGTGACATTATTGAAAAATGTGAAAATGTGATTCCTTATTCCACACAGACACTGAGTGTGATCCTTGACAAAAATGTTAAAGCCAGACATTTTACCAGAAAACATTTTACATAGTAAATCGCTTTTGACACAAAGCACAGCACATGCAATGTAAATCAGGCTTATGTTGTAAACTAGTGTTTATATCGTTTACTTATTGTAATTGCTATGTAATATGTTTGTAGTGGTCTTTAATATGTTATTTTTTCTTTACCACAGATTATAATCATCTATAGAAAGATAAAAGAATATGACATCAAAGGAAAGACGTCAAAAAAAGTACAAAAAGGATTTAAGGTCCAAGAAAACAGAAAAACAAGACTCATCCAAAACAAAATGTTCAGTGAAAAAAAATATTGCTCCTGGTAAGCAAACTAAGAATTTTCTCAGGAAGTTATTGAAATGTAAAAAAAAAAAGATGTTGTTTCAAAGAAGAATAAGACACCTCTAATTAGAAAGAAGAAATTGTGCCCCTCAAAAAATGTTAGACCTGTAGAAGGAGATGATATTGTCTATAGCAATAGAAGGAGAAATCAATGTATTGAAATTCATAGACAAATGTTTTATAACAGAATAGTATCCAATTTATTAAAAAATGTAAAGAGGTATCAAAAAAGACCGCTTTTTACAAGAAAAAAAAGCATAGTTAAGATTGTGGATGAAGCATTTAAAGTGAAAAATATATTATATAGTTTAGTAATGAATAGAATTCGTACACTAGATAAGGTAATCAATGTGTTCAATTCAAAATGTAAGTGGAAAAGAGTAATTAATCGGACTAATTTTTGTGATGTTTTTTCTGGAGAATGGAAGCATAGTTCAAGTTGTGAGCCATTTTTTAATGAAGAAAGTTACTTTCAGGATAATGATTTGGTGCATGCAGTTGACACCAGTGGTCGAGCATATGAGGTGAAGGACGGTTGTCCGGTTGAAAAGGAAAAGATTGTGCCAAGAAAAACAGAAGATGTGTTAGCTGATGAAGTTTTAGGGAGATGTCCTAAGTCTTCAGTGTATACTTGGAATTGTAGTAGTATTTGTAGTGTGCAACAGGATTCAATTGATTTGTTTCGCAGTTTCTTACGGACATATACTAAGAAAAGTCTAAAACAAAAAATGAAAATTTTGCAAGAGTTAGATCCTTGTAGAGTGAGAGAAAAAACAGGTTTGCAAGGGCATTCACTGGCTTGTCTTTCAAGAAAAGTACGTCAGAGGGTTTTTCACCATTTTAGGATGTTAGCAGTGCATCATAATAAAGTGAGGAAATTAGTGAGAAGGTTGTTTTATGCAAAAAGTCCAGCACTTAAACTAAAATAGTTAAACAGTGGTCTTTTGCACGGAACTGAATTAGATGTGAAGAACATTTGTGAAGAAATTGAGTTTTGTTACTTTGGTGAAAAAGAGGACAGTGCAGAAATTGATACAGTAATAGAAGGTAATGTAGAAGAGAATGTAGACATTTCAAGTACAGAAAAATTTGAACATGAAATTACAAAGTTTAAGGTCAATTCAAGTGAAAGGCCTAATTTTACTTGTGTGTGTTGTCGAAGAACTTATTATAAGCATCAGACTAGGTTAGTTGATTTATATTTAAAAAGCGAAAAGGTAAATAATAATGAGTGGAAGGATTTTGCAACTTATTTGTTGGTAGAAAATTGTTTTGATTTGGGTTCTGATCAACGTATTTGTAAATATTGTTATAATAAATTAAATGAAAACATAATGCCTGCTCGAGCTATTCATAATAATCTGGAGTTGGTCGACATTCCTTCTGAATTGATGGATTTAAATACCTATGAGTCTATTCTGATTCAATGTGTGCATCCTTTTCAGGCTATTGTTCGCATGGAGCCTAAGACAGGGAAATTGCCTCCTTCAGATTTACAGAGAGGATTAAAAGGAAGAGTTGTTTATTTGCCTCTAGATTTGAAGAAAAATATTGATACAATTGGTGTAGAAAAAGTAGAGGAGGAACCTCTAGTTATTCTAGTTAATGGTGTTCCGACAAAGAGTAAGAAAATCTGGCAAGAATTAGTGGATGTTAGGAAAGTCAAAAAGGCAACATTGTATCTGGTAAAAAATAATCAGTACTACAAAAATGTGTATGTGGGAGAAGAGGAAACAACTGTAGAAGAAGAGAGGGATTTCTCAGCTGGGCAAATTGAAAAAGTTGATGTCTCTAGAAGTGAAGAAATTTATGAACATTATAGTGTTCATCCATTGCATTCCAAAGAAGTAATGGGGAATGCTATTGACTTGTTTTAAATGAAAGAAGCAAACGGAAGTCACATTAGTATATGGGAAGAAAGTTTGGAAGCTCGTTGTTTTCCACAGGTACTTCCAACAGGTGAAGGTGGACGATATGATGACCGACCGGTTCGAATTCCTGCACTGGAATACCGGACTTCAAGATTATATGCAGAAGATCCAAGGTTTCGTCAATGCATTCCATATTTGTTCCATCTACTGTTTGAGAGTGACTTGTCTGGACTTTCTTATGCAGTGAACCATATACTGAAAAGTGGAGCACATCTACAAAATGTTTCGGCAAGGCACTTTATGGATAAAGTGAAACTGCAAGACAGTGTTTTGGAATCTCAGCTAATTATTCTCATGGCAAGTCAGCGTGGTACTAACGAGTATTGGTACCGTCGTCATGGGGAATTGAAATGTATGTTAAGAAACTTAGGAACTCCTACATGGTTCCTCACTCTTAGCTGTGCTGAGTATGCTTGGGAAGACTTACCTGAATTTATACGAGAGGCAAATAAAAACATTGAAAATATTGAATACAAGACACCTGGAGAACTGTGCTCTTTGGATCCAGTTAATGTATGCACGTATTTCAATCATAGGTTTGAAGCTATGATGTCTTTTATTACAAACAAAAAAAATCCTCCGCTTGCAGAGGTGTTGTATTTCTTTTGGAGAAAGGAGTATCAAGCAAGAGGTGCTCCTCATATACATATGCTGCTATGGATTAAAGATGCACCAAAATTTGGAACAGATTCAGATGAGAAAGTGATGAGTTACATTGAGCAGTATTCTACATGTGCTGTTCCAAAAGTACAGAAGAAAACAATTTAAGACATCAAGTTTTACGCTTTCAAACCCATCGTTGTGGAAAATACTGTTGTCGAAAATACAAATCCAAGGACAAGTTCTACACGAAATGTCGTTTCGCATTTCCACGTCCAGTAACATCGAAAGGAAGAGTGAACAATTTTATGTCTTCTCTGCAACATACTGTGACAAGAAAATCACCTAAAAATACATACAACCTAAGAAGAAATGAGGAGTCCAAATACATAAATGACTACAACCCAGCCATTGTGTCCATGTGGAATGCTAACATGGATATTCAATATGTTGCTGACAACTCTATTGCTGTGGCTCAATATGTGACGTCTTACATCCCAAAATCAGAAAAGACGGAACTGAAGGAAATGTGGGAGGAAATTTCACATGAAAAGAGTCTAAGCAAGAAATTATACAGTTACAGTCTGAAGATGTTGTCGCATCGAGAAATTGGATCATATGAATGTTCTGATCGGTTATCATCAGCAAGTCTATATGCCAAATCTAGAACCATCATTTGGGTGAGTCTAGGTCTTGCTGCAACACGAAACCGTGTTTTGAAATCTGTACAAGAAATAGAGTATTTGGCGGAGAAAGAACCAGACAGTACAGATATTTTGAAGACAAACATGTTGGATACATACTATCCAAATAGAAGTAGTCATCTTGAAAACATTTGTCTCTATGAAGTTCTGCAAACCTATATTTTTAAGAGGAACAACACAGAAGACATCAATAAATGTGTATATGCTGTAATTGGATGTGAAGGCTGTCTGGTGAAACAAAGAAAAGACCATTTGATTAATCATCGAAAATTGAGTTGTGAATCTCTAGACAAAAGGGAATTTTATTACTTAGCTCTTTTGCAACTCTTTAAGCCTTGGCGCACAGAAGAGGAACTACTTGGAGATTTTCTTACTTATGAAGATTCGTTCACTGCAACCAAGGATACCATAGAATGTCCTGTGTTTTTCAAATTATCTGCAAATGTTGAACGAGGAAATACAGCAAGAAGCTACAATTGCAGCAGAGATTGCTAGAAACAGTTCTCAAGACAGTCAGAGTTCTGCTTCATTGAGTCAGGATCCGCTAGGAGGACCAATTATACAAAATGAAGCTGCCACTGCCATGGATGAAGTTGAGAGAGCCATGGAACAAGCTCAGGAGGATGAAGTTAGCTTAGAAGATTTTGAAAAAGAACTAACCGTTGAGCAGAGACAAATATATGACGAAGTCACAGAACAGATTGAGCATGATTTATCTCATGAGAAGAAGAGTGCTCATGTACATCATTTATGCCTGTCCGACTGTACGTGAGTGGAGAAGCAGGAACAGGAAAAAGTTTTCTGATTAAAGCAATTGCAACGTATCTGCAGAAAAGAACGGAGTCATCGCTGTCATGTGTTGTTACCGCTCCAACTGGGTTGGCAGCACACAACATTAAAGGGATTACTTTACATCGCTTATTGATGCTGCCAGTAGAGCATGATAATATATTACAATACCACAAGCTATCTGGAGAAGCTTGTTGTGAAGTTTCAAGAGTCCTAAAGAAAATAAAACTTCTTATCATTGATGAGGTAAGCATGGTATCAAATGTAATGCTTGCTTTTGTGCATTTATGAATGCAAGAAATTCTTAAAACAGACTACGATGTGTTATTTGGAGGCAAACACATCATTCTTTTTGGAGATCTACTGCAGCTAACTCCAGTGAAAGGACAACCAGTGTTTAAAATGCTTACGCATGAAGATCCCAGGAAGTGCTTAGGAAGCATTGGAAATGTTAACATATGGTTAAATTACAAATATGCAGAACTGCTTCAAAATATGCGACAGGCAAAGGATGAAGATTATAAAAATATTCTACAAGATGTAAGAATTGGAAAACTAACTGAGCATGGCAAAGAAGCTTTACATGGACGATTAATTTCAAATTTGTTTCCAAATGAAAATATTCTCCCAGAGAATATTTTTATGAAAATTCCTGAAAACAAATCTGTCATATGCTTGATGCCAACTCTGCAAGAATGTTCAATCTTCAACAACAAAATGTTAAAGTTGGAAAATCAAGAGATCGTGAAACTGGAAGCTATTGATAAAATAGAACATGAAGGAGCAACTAATATTTTGTCAGAAAAGTTGAAATCAAAATTGGATTGTTTAGAGAAGACAATATCTAAAACTGCTGGTTTGGAAAAGACTCTGTATGCATCTTTAAATTGTTGTATAATTTTACGACGTAATTTACATGTGGAAAGAGGTTTAGTAAATGGAGCAATGGGTCATGTTGTTGATTTTGTGAATTACTGAAATAGAGATGGAATTGAATTTATAAAAATTACATTTGATGGTATTGAAGAAGTACAACAAATCAGTCGTTGTTCTGCCCGATTTTTGCTTGTGAAAGATTTATATGTCCGCAGAAAACAGTTTCCTGTTTCTTTGGCATATGCAGTGACTATTCATAAATCTCAAGGTTTAAGAGTAGATAGTGCTTTGGTGAATATTGGAAGTTCTGTGTTCAAGGAGGGTATGGCATATGTTGCTTTATCTCGAGTCAGAACTTTATCTGGATTGTACTTGATTGATTTTGATGAGACAAAGATTAGTGCAGATCTATATTGTGTAAAAGAATATAATAGGTTAAAAAGAGAGTATGCTCCAAATTTACCTCAATATCCTCTATTTGAAAAGCATGTGGTAGGCCGAAAAAGAAGTAATGAGAAAAATTATAGTGAAGTTGTAGCAAAAAGAAAAAACGTAGATGAACCAGTAATTGTAAGCAGAAAGGAAAAGGATTCAGTTAAAGATGTTGTTGGATTTCAGTTTGAAAACAGTTCTGGTGTCAACTGCTATGCTAATGTAGTGGTTAATGTTTTTTTTTCTCCAAACTGTACAAGAACAGATTGCTGAAAATCGAGATCAAAGATTTTGTTGTTTGTTGAATTCTGTGTTTGAGAAATGTAGCAGTGATAGAACAAAAATACGAAGTGTTTCTGAAATTCGAAATGTTTTAGATATATGCTCTGGTCTAAATCAATTTTCACAGAATATTCAGCAAGATTGTCAGGAATTTCTAATGTATATGCTTGTTGTATTGCAAGATGAAGGTGTACATGTAGAAAACCTTTTTGGCCTTTCTTATAAATGGCAACATGACTGCGAAAATTGCTCCTTTTCAAGTAGTACTACAATAGACACTGAAAGATTTATATATTTGACTTTACCAGACTGCAAATCAGTGACTTTTAATAATCTAGTTAGAGAAGCAAATCAAAACATGGTCTGTACTCGATGTAAATCTGAAATGCTATCAACATTATTTATACAAAGATATGGACAGTATGTAATTTTAATGTTCCGACGATGTAGACCGAATGGAACTAAATTGACAACTTTAATTAAAAAATGTGTGGCTTCTCAATTATCAATTTCAGGAAGAACCTTTGCAACTGCAGCAATTATTTACCATGATGGTCCTTCAACAACATCAGGACATTACACAGCTTATTTAAAATGTAAAAAATGCTGGAGTAACTGTAATGATACTCAATTGACTTTCAAACAGCGTTTGACTTCTGACTTACAAAATTCTTACCTAGTGTTCTTACAACCAAAATTTTAGGGAAGGTAATTGGCCCATGAAGATTGGAGCAGTTAATAAAATTTTGTTTGTTGTTCAAAGTTACTTTCCGAGTGAGAGTGATGAAGATAATAAAAAACATGTAGTTGTCATAGAGGTAGTATAAGTGTATCACGTAGTGTGTGATGTGAGTATTGTAGGAAATATTAATGAAAAGTAAGCGAGGAGTTGGAAATAAAACTATTGTTTCATAATGTAAAAGATGTTGGAGCTTTTCTTTTAGAAACTCGGGTAAATGGGAGATTAAGAATACTCTTGAGTAATTTCCAAAGAAAAGGACTTTCCATATACTATTTGGCCTCGTGGAAAAGTACGTGGATCAAAAGTGACTTAAGATAGGTTTTTTCTAAATTTTACATTATTTATTGAAATGTTGTATGGTTTTTTTAAACACAATCATTTTGATTGTGGTTTTTTTTTGCCTGCTATCATATGATGAGTAGTATTGAAGTCACTGTTTAAGTGAAATTCAATATATTCTGAGAACAGCACAAATAAACCATATAACATGTTGTACAAATTATTTTGTATTTTGTATTATCAAATATATATTATTCTCCCCTTGTCTTATGCTCACTCACCTTTTTCACCCTCTATCACTCCTCTTAACTCACCCTCACTGGCCTTCTCTCACTCTCCCTCCCTTTCCTTATTCCACTTCCCTCACTTATCCTCATTCTCGATTTCTTCACTGCCCTTTCCCTGTCTCCCATCCACCACTTTCCAGCTCTCAGTCACTCTACTTCACTCCCCCTCCCCTTCTTTCCTGTCTTTGCTCCCTCAATAATTCCCGTTCTCTCACTAACCTTACTCCACTTCACTCACTCCTTCTTTCACTCCCTCTGTCCTCTCACATCCTCACTTCCCTTCCCTCACTCCCTCTCTCTTAGCCTCATTCTCTCGGTCCCCTCACTCTCTCACTCCTCTTCCATCACGCTCACTCCCTATAACTCACCCACACTCCCTCACTTACCTTTCTTTGCTCCCTTACTCAGTTCTTTTCTCTCACTCTTTCCTTCACTACCTCTATGTCCTCACTCCCTCAGTCCCCTTGTCTTACAATCACTCACCTTTATCCACCCTCTATCACTCCTCTTTCCTCAACCTCACCGCCCTTCTTTGTCTACTTCACCCCTGTTCCCTTACTCCACTTCCCTCAGTTATTTTCATTCCCCAAGTTTACTGCCCTTTCCCTAACTCCTCTTCCACACTCAACTTCTTTCAGTCTCCCTCCTTCACTTCCCTTCCCCTCTCTTTCTTTCCTTTTCTCCCTCACTCATTCTTCTTCCTTTACTCACCTTACTCAAATTCTCTCACTCCTTAAGTCACTCCCTCTTTCCTCTCACTTCCTCAGTCCCCTTCCCTCAGTCCCTCTCTTTTAGCCTTACTTTCTCCGTCCCTTCAGTCTCTCACTTCTCTTTTGTCTCGCTCACTCCCTATAACTCACCCACACTCTCTCACTTACCTTTCTTTGCTCTCTCACTCAGTCCCTTTCTGTCTCTCTTTCTTTCACTACCTCTATGTCCTCACTCCTTCACTCCCCTTGTCTCATGCTCACTTGCCTTTATCCTCCCTCTATCTTCCCTCTTTCCTCAACCTCACTGCTCTTCACTCACCCTCCCTCACCCTTGTTCCCTTACTCCGGTTCCCTCAGTTATCCTCATTAATCATCCTTAACTCCACTTCCTCTTTCTCTCCTCAAGCACTCATCTTTTCGCAGTCCCTTTGCTTCACTTCTCTTCCCCTTCTTTCCTTCCTTTGCTCCCTCAGTCATTCCCCTTCCCTCACTCACTTAACTCCCCTTTACTCACTCTTTTTCTCACTCCCTCTATTCTCTCATATTCTCACTTGTCTTCCCTCACTCTCTCTCTGTTACCCTCATTCCCATTGTCCCCTCACTGTCTTACGACCCTACATTCACCCTCACTCACCTTCCATCCCTCAATGTCATGAATCCACCATCTATCACTCCTGCTTCCCTGTCACTCACTCCCTTTTTTCTTTACTCCCCTTTCTTTCTTTAGTTTTCCTAATGCACATGCCCTTAGTATCTTACTCACTTTCACTTCATTTCTCTCTCCTTCTCTTGTTCTCTGTCACTGAATGTATCCATGACATCATCCTCTTAGTAATTTCCTCTCCCTCTATTTCTTTTTCACTCTCTCTGACCTTCACCATTCCTTTGTTTTCCTTTCTGAGTCCTTCACTCCTACTTTATCTCTTACTACCCTTTTATGACTTTTAATCTCCTACTTTCTCTCTTGTATTGTAAAATATATATTATAAATATTATAACTTACTTTTTTTTCTCTTCCACAGATATTAAATGTACTGAAAATATGTAATTGAGTTTACATTACTTATAAGGTAAGTTTGACATACAAAATTTAGTTTCTTAACACTCTTTTCCTTAACCTCACTACTCTTCTCTCAGTACCGCTATCCCCTCACTTTCTCACTCCCTTTGTCTTACCCTCACTCACTTTTATCCACCCTCTTTCATCAATCTTTACTCATACTCTCTGCCGTTCTTTCACTCCCATTCTCTTAGTCTGGTTCCCTCGCTACCCCTCATTCCCTATCTTTCTCTCCCTTTCCCATTACTTTTATCCCCCAATCACCTTCTCTCAGTACCTATGCTTCAGTCCTCTTCCCCTCTATTCCCTTCATTCGCTTACTCACTCATTCCCCTTACCTCACTCACCTTACTCCACTTCACTCACTCTTTCTCTCACTACCTCTGTCCTGTCACATCCTCATTCTCCTTCCCTCAGTCCCTCTCTCTTAGCTTCACTACCTCCATCCCCTCACTTTCTCACTCCTCTTCCATCATGCTTACTCCCTATAACTCACCCACACTCCCTCACTTACCTTTCTTTGTTCTCTCACTCAGTCCATTCCTGTCTCTCTTTCTTTCACTACCTCTATGTCCTTACTCCTTCACTCCCCTTGTCTCATGCTCACTTGCCTTTATCCTCCCTCTAACTTCCCTCTTTCCTCAACCTCACTGCTCTTCACTCACCCTCCCTCACCCTTGTTCCCTAACTCCGGTTCCCTCAGTTATCCTCATTCATCATCCTTAACTCCCCTTCCTCTTTCTCTCCCCAAGCACTCACCTTTTCCCAGTCCCTTTGCTTCACTTCTCTTCCCCTTCTTTCCTTCCTTTGCTCCCTCAGTCATTCCACTTCCCTCACTCACCTAACTCCCCTTTACTCACTCTTTTTCTCACTCCCTCCATTCTCTCATATTCTCACTTGTCTTCCCTCACTCCCTCTCTGTTACCCTCACTCCCGTTGTCCCCTCACTGTCTTACGACCCTAAATTCACCCTCACTCACCTTCCATCCCTCAATGGCATGAATCCACCATCACTCACTCCTGCTTCCCTGTCACTCACTCTCCTTTCTTTACTCCCCTTTCTTTCTTTAGTTTTCGTAATGCACATTCCTTTAGTATCTTACTCACTTTCACTTCATTTCTCTCTCCTTCTCTTGTTCTCTGTCACTGAATGTATCCATGTCATTACCCTCTTAGTAATTTGCTCTCCCTCTATTTCTTTTTCACTCTCTCTGACCTTCACCATTCCTTTGTTTTCCTTTCTCAGTCCTTCACTCCTACTTAATTTTTTACTACCCTTTTATGACTTTTAATCTCCTGCTTTCTCTCTTGTATTGTGAAATATATATTATAAATATTATAACTTACTTTTTTTCTCTTCTCAGATATTACATTTACTGAAAATATGTAATTAAGTTTACATTACTTATAAGGTAAGTTTGACGTACAAAATTTAGTTTCTCAACACTCTTTTCCTTAACCTCACTACTCTTCTGTCACGCTCACTCCCTATAACTCAGCTACACTCCCACACTCACTTTCTTTCAGCTCTCCTGTTTTACTTCCCTTCCTGTCTCTTCCCTTCCTTCGCTCCTTCCCTCTTTTCCCTTCTGTTACTCTCCTTACTCCACTTCAGTAACTCCTTCTCTCAACCCCTCTGTCCTCTTACTTACTCACTCCCCTTCCCTCACTCTCTCTCTGTTACCCCCATTCTCTCCGTCCTCTTAGTCTCTCACTCCTCTTCTGTTGTGCTCACTCCCTATAACTCAGCCACACTCCCTCACTTATCTTTCTTTGCTCCCTCACTCAGTCCTCTTCTCTAACTCTTTCCTTCACTTCCTCTGTCTCCGCACTCCCTCACTCCCCTTGTCTCACGCTCACTTGCCTTTATCCACTCTCTATCACCACTCTTTCCTCAACCTCACTGCTCTTCTGTTACCCTTCCTCACCCCCGTTCCCTTACTCCACTTTCCTCACTTATCCTCATTCCCCTTGTTCACTCCCCTTGCCCTCACTCACCTGCCACACTCACCTTCTTTCAATCCCCCTACTTCACTTCCCTTCCCCTCTCGTCCCTTTCTTTGCTTCCTCACTCATTTTCCTTTCCTCTCTCAGTGCACTCCACTTCACTCACTCCTTTTGAATTTGTAAAGAATACAGCTCTTTTTGGAGAATTGGAGGTAGTTCTAAAAAGAACTGTTTTTTTTCTTCCTTTTTAGGTTTTATTTATTTTTTTACTTTTTCCGAATGTTTTAAAAAAATGTGGGTATTTTTTTCTGAACAAAAACAAAAATAGGGAATGCCAAACTGCTCAACAGGAGCAAAAAAAAGGCGAAAAATCAGGGCTGAGGAGGGCAGCGATGTTCTTCCCTTTTATGTACAATTAGCAGAATACTCTGCTCTCCGTAACAAAGCAGTTCATCACACTGCTTACATCTAATGGTAATGTCGGTAAAAACAGGCTGAATGTTGGGTATCAGCTACTCTGCTCTTCCTCTCCCCGATGATGTTGCTCCTCCGGTGGAAGTTGAAGCGCCATCTCTCGGGATATTACGTGCCAGGTCCCTGACACTCTCCCGGGCATAGTTCTGTGGGTGCCTCCTTTGCACATGCCTGATCATCGTTGAGTTTCCAAAACTATATTTTCTTCTGGGGTCACCCCGTGAAAGAACAGTATTGCAAATTTTGCACTCCACCTTTGGAGCATTTTTCTTTTTCTCTCCTGGTGGAATGGTAAAAAATTTCCATATGAAGTGCTCCTTCACTTTTGGCTGAGGAGGGTCCTCTTGAAGAAGCTCATCAGAGTCCTCACTGCTGCTTGGTGGTCTTCTAAAGAATTTAAGAGAAACAGGGAACAGGTCTTGCTCTCTCCAAAGTGAAAGAGGTAGTGAAGGAAATGGGTGGGGTTTTCATTAGTTGTAAAAAAAACTGTAAACAACCAATGAAAAGTGTTATTTTAAGGTCACATGACTTGACGTGCTTACGCTGCGCGCACCGGAGCGCTACCGGGGGCGCTTTCGCGGCACAAACGTAGGCGCTTCCGGGGGCGCTTACGCAGCACGCCTGAAATGACGTTTTGCTAGCTTTTCGAAAATGCGTTCAAAGTTAAAATACGGGTATTTAAAATCAAAAATAATACTTTTATAAGTATGCCAGTGAATGTCTTGCATTATTTTTCACTTTAAATACATACTTTTTTTTTTCCGCACGCGGGAATAGCGCTCTCGCTGCGCTCCCGGGTGAGCTTACCAGTGCGCGCACCCTGAGCGCTCCGAGACAAAATGATAAAAAAAAACATAAAAATAAATAATAATTAATAGTTATAAAAAACAGCTGCTAAAAAAACGTAATAATTCACTTTAAAAATCGTAGGTTACAAACTCTATATAGCAAGGAATTTGCTTTTAAAAAACCTTTGAAATTCACTGAAAAAACCATAGGTTTCACAATCATTATAGTTAGGAATTAGCATTTAAAAAACCTTTGAAATTCACTAAAAAAAACATAGGTTTCACAATTGTTATATTAGGAATTAGCATTTAAAAAACCTTTGAAATTCACAGAAAAAAACATAGGTTTCACACCAGTTATAGTTAGCTGAACATTTTACTCATACAAAACCATTGAAATTCCCACGTTATAGTTTGTTGGACTCACTATAACTCGCGCGCCCGCAATCCACAGCTGATGATGTCACATATTACATCATTCATGACATGGTCAGTGACATCACTTATGACATCACTGACGACATCTCAAATGACATCACTGATGACATCACTGATGACATCTCAAATTACATCACTGATGACATCTTCCATGTGATAATACGATGCACCTCCTCACACTCTAATCTAACCTTTGATCCACCCAGTGTTAAATACAAACTACCATTGCTGAAACCATTGACACACCAATACCAGTAACTACATACGCACTCACTGATTCCTAGGTCTACACACACATTCACTCATTCACGCATACAATCCCTCATAGATACAAACTCTCATCAATACAACACTATCATATGCACTCATACACCTATACAGACACTCACACACTGCCACTCATCCATGGAGTTACTCACACACCTAGTCAAACATGCAAAGAATCAATCACACTCCCATTTCCTCATCTATACAGTTATACACACAGAACCTTACTTATTCAAACATAGACTAACACATACTTACTCTCTTTTACAATCACTGATACAAGGACACATAGATCCATGCAGTCACTTATGCAATCACAGGCACTCATGTATAGTCATTTATATATGCCAACCCTCATATGCACTGTATTTTACATATGTACTTACTTGGACATATAGCACTGAGATATCCATTCACTCACCAACACACCTATGCACACAGTCAACCGCCCATACAGTTGTTTTCACATGCACTCTTGAACTCATAGACCAAGTGAATCAACTGCTCACACATGTATGCACAGAGTCACACACCTCCTAGCCACACACACACACACACGCAGCCTCACATACAAATACTTGGGCAACCAATCAATAACTCATATAGCCACTTATATAGCTACTGATCAACACATGCAGCAGCTTACACAACAACAGACATAATGATGCACACATTCAGACAGTTTAGTCACTAAGCCATACATTCAGTAAGACACATTTAATCACTCACTCATACAGTCAGTCACGCACCTACTAAATACTTCATCCAGACACTTATACATCCACTCATTCTTCAATATGTAAAACATATTTAAACTTTACAAAAACACACAGACACTGGATAATGTCATCAGTGATGTCATCAGTGATGTCATTTGAGATGTCATCAGTGATGTCATCAGTGATGTCACTGACCATGTCATGAATGATGTAATATGTGACATCATCAGCAGTGGATTGCGGGCGCGCGAGTTACAGTGAGTCCAACTAACTATAATGTGGCAATTTCAATGGTTTTGTATGAGTAAAAGGTTCAGCTAACTATAACTGGTGTGAAACCTATGGTTTTTTCAGTGAATATAAATTTATATATATATATATATATATATATATATATATATATATATATATATATATATATATATATATATATATATATATATATATATATATCACGCTCCTCTGGGAATGTCCAACAATGAGCGGCACTCATGGGCGTGCGAGGTGAAAATTAATTACAGGCACCTGACTTTCACCACCGACGCATTTCGTATGATAACTTCCTCATGGGCTTAAGAAAGTCAGAGGGGTGCATTGTGGTGCTGGGAGTCCCTTCATGTTGCGATTATCGTTTTCCACAAATGGGCTGCATAATATTTCGCATGTATTTGGTGATCCAGTCCTTTTCCATCCAAAATAGATGCCCCCCCCGCTCCAGTGCTTCACAAAAGGCCCTAAATGAGCCCTTCTCATCGCTCACATCCTCAATCCTTACTTCGTCCCCACCATCTGAGCTCTTGTTCCAGCGGAGCTCGGTGTCCCCCACAGCAGGGGTGGTGCCAACTTAGCGGCAGGACGGCCGCTCTTAAATCACGCTCCTCGGGGAATGTCCAACAATGAGCGGCACTTTGAGACAAAGCAGCTTTTCTCCAACAGCCTTTTATTGGTATGGGCGTGCGGGGTGAAAATTAATTACAGGCACCTGACTTTCACCACAGACGTGTTTCGTATGATAACTTCCTCATGGGCTTAAGAAAGTCAGAGGGGTGCATTGTGGTCCTGGGAGTCACTTGATGTTGCGGTTATCATTTTCCACAAATGGGCTGCACATTATTTTGCACAAATTTGGTAATCCACAGTCCTTTTCCATCCAAAATGTATGCACCCCCGCTCCAGTGCTTCACAAAAGGCCCTGAATGAACCCTTCTCATCGCGCACATCCTCAATCCTTACTTCGTCCCCACCATCTGAGCTCTTGTTCCAGCGGAGCTCGGTGTCCCCCACAGCAGGGGTGGTGCCAGCTCAGCGGCAGGACGGCCGCTCTAAAATCACGCTCCTCGGGGAATGTCCAACAATGAGCGGCACTCTGAGACAAAGTAGCTTTTCCCCAACAGCCTTTTATTGGTGTGGGCGTGCACTGTGAAAATTAATTACAGGCACCTGACTTTCACCACCGACGCGTTTCGTATGATAACTTCCTCATGGGCTTAAGAAAGTCAAAGGGGTGCATTGTGGTGCTGGGAGTCCCTTCATGTTGCGATTATCCTTTTCCACAAATGAGCTGCATATTATTTTGCACGTATTTGGTAATCCATAGTCCTTTTCCATCCAAAATGGATGCACCCCCACTCCAGTGCTTCACAAAAGGCCCTAAATGAGCCCTTCTCATCGTGCACATCCTCAATCCTTACTCCGTCCCCACCATCTGAGCTCTTGTTGCAGCGGAGCTCGGTGTCCCCCACAGCAGGGGTGGTGCCAGCTCAGCTGCAGGACGGCCGCTCTTAAATCACGCTCCTCGGGGAATGTCCAACAATGAGCGGCACTCTGAGACAAAGCAGTTTTTCCCCAACAGCCTTTTATTGGTATGGGCGTGCGCGGTGAAAATTAATTACAGGCACCTGACTTTCACCACCGACGCGTTTCGTATGATAAGTTCCTCAAGGGCTTAAGAAAGTCAGAGGGGTGCATTGTGGTGCTGGGAGTCCGTTCATGTTGCGATTATCGTTTTCCACAAATGGGCTGCATATTATTTCGCACGTATTTGGTAATCCACAGTCCTTTTCCATCCAAAATGGATGCACCCCCGCTCCAGTGCTTCACAAAAGGCCCTGAATGAGCCCTTCTCATCGCGCACATCCTCAATCCTTACTTCGTCCCCACCATCTGAGCTCTTGTTCCAGCTGAGCTCGGTGTCCCCCACAGCAGGGGTGGTGCCAGCTCAGCTGCAGGACGGCCGCTCTTAAATCATGCTCCTTGGGGAATGTCCAACAATGAGCGTCACTCTGAGACAAAGCAGCTTTTCCCCAACATCCTTTTATTGGTATGGGCGTGCGCAGTGAAAATTAATTACAGGCACCTGACTTTCACCACCGATGCGTTTTGTATGATAACTTCCTCATGGGCTTAAGAAAGTCAGAGGGGTGCATTGTGGTGCTGGGAGTCCCTTCATGTTGCGATTATCGTTTTCCACAAATGGGCTGCATAATATTTCGCACGTATTTGGTAATCCACAGTCCTTTTCCATCCAAAATGGATGCACCCCGCTCCAGTGCTTCACAAAAGGCCCTGAATGAGCCCTTCTCATCGCGCACATCCTCAATCTTACTTCGTCCCCACCATCTGAGCTCTTGTTCCAGCAGAGCTCGGTGTCCCACACAGCAGGGGTGTTGCCAGCTCAGCAGCAGGATGGCCGCTCTTAAATCACGCTCCTCGGGGAATGTCCAACAATGAGCGTCACTATGAGACAAAGCAGCTTTTCCCCAACAGCCTTTTATTGGTATTGGCGTGCACGGTGAAAATTAATTACCGGCACCTGACTTTCACCACCTACGCGTTTCGTATGTTAACTTCCTCATATATAAATGTGTAAGTGTGAAGAGGCCACACATCTTTTTACACCACTCTGCAAAAGCACCTGTTGACGCACTGCAGGTGAGGCGATGATGACTAAAGTAGACTTATTTCCCCAAGCAGCAGTGCACCAGGAGGCTCGTTTGCAGTGTGTGGGGCTTACTGGAGGCAACAGGAGGGCTAGCTGGCCCCCAGAGACCCTCTAGAGGCAAGTTGACTACATCCCCCAACAAAGAGTGCACCAGGAGGCACGTTTGCAGAGTGGTGGACAAAGGGGACATGGCCTGTTTTCAGAACTCAGCAATCCTGCTGTGTGGGACTTACTGGAAGTAATAGGAGGGCTAGTTGGCCCCCAAGGATGTCCTTAGGGTCCAACTATCCCTCCTAATACCTCCACTAAGTTTCACACAGTGGGACTGCTAGGTTTTCAGAAGCCAGGAAACCCTCCTGGCACCTCCTGTAAGTCCTACTCAGCAGAATTCCTGAGCACCGATAGGAGGCCTAGCCCTCTTTCTCCACCACTCTGCAAATGCGACTGCTAGTTAAAAAAGCATAGACATTCACTGAAAACCCACAGGTTTAAAGGAAATTATTGTTAGAATTTAGCATTTAAAAACCCTTAGAAATTCATGGAAAAAAACAAAGGTTATAGGGACGTTATAGTTAGGCTGACATTCCACTCACACAAAACCTGAAATTCAGCAATAACCTTTGTTTTATTCAGTAAATTTTAAGTTTAAAAAAAAAGTAAATTAATTTATTTTGCGAGTGTATGTTTGGTAGAATGATTGTATAATATATCCTGTGTGCAGACATTATTTTGAAAAAGTTTTTTTTTATTATAACATCATCAGTTCCTGTAACTCTCACATTGAGACATGTTATGTTACCAGCAATCTATTTTTAAGGTGTAATTACTCTCACAAAAGCTCTGTGAGATGCTCACTGGATACTCTCAAGATTGTAGAGATATAAATGTAATTGTAATCTATTGTATACAGTTCTTTTATCATATTTTCAGTTAATATTTAATGCTAATGCATAATAGAATAGTCATTAAAATATGGTTGGATATATATATATTTTTAAAGTGATTTCTCTTGCAAAACACTCGTGGGAGCCGCCGAGCAATCCCCTGTGTGGAGTCCGAGGGGGCTGCACTTCATGTTCGGTTCTCATGAAGCACTCAGAAGAGTGTACATTTTGAATTACGTTAATAGCAGTGTTTTCCTGTAATTTTGAAGAAAAAAAGTTAGAGTAGTTGATTAAGTAAGAAAAATGTATTATGTATTATTCTATTTAAGATATAAAGCAAACATTCTATGACGGTCTCACAACATTACTGCAAGAAACTTAAAAGAATTCCAGGAGAGGAAACACACCCAAAGGAAGGATTCTGATTGGTTAACATGGATGGTTTATTTAGAAAAAGAAGATTCCCTCCTCTTTGCTTTCTTTCCTTATTGGAGTTTGATCAGAGTAGACATATCTGGCTTGCTCTCTTTTCCTGTTTGCCCTCCAGTACAACGTTGTCTTCATCAAATTCTGATAAGCAGCCAGGGGCAGTTGCACCAGTTCAGTCACCTTAGCCTGCCAAGGTATCCTGGTTGTGGCAGTTCTTTAATATGAGGCCAGGTGGCAAAAAGGTTTCTGCAAAGTATGTCATCTGTAATCTTTGCAAGAAGGAATTCAACTGTGGGAGAAGAAACAAACCGTATAGTATGAGTACCACAGGTATGTGGAGGTACCTTAGATCTGTGCATCCACAAAGGCCTGCTCAGGTAGCTAGCTCATGCTACGGTGCTAGCAACTCTTCAGGTGCTTCCACATTATTTGCACCTGGAGATACTGTGCCTGCACAGGTACTAAGTGCAGAAACAGACAATAACCCTACTTATCTGAATAAAGCACTATTTTGTAATATGCATCAGTTACATACATAAAAATACTAACAGTGTATATAGTGTAATAAAATGCAATCCTTCATGTAATTGTGGGGATAATGATTGAATTAGATTTATGAATAAAAACACGTTTATGTGCATGAGACCAGCATTGGTACATAGCACCCATTGATACTCAATTATTTGTTTTCAGTCAATTTCTTATTATTGGGGGATCTGACGAAACTAACTGCCACGTCCCATAGGACGATTATACACACCCTGCTGACCTTATAGATTTTGGAAATTTACAGGATATTATATATTCAAAACATTAAATTAAGATTTAACTTCGGTTATTGACCCACTTATTCCAGCTCCCCCACATTGCAATATTCCTTTTCGATGAACTCGCAAGATCAAGTGTGTAAATACGTTTCGCTGAGGAGACCAATTCTAATATCGTTGGGGATTGAGGGGAGATCCATTTTATACAGATCTCCCTTCTTGCAAGCAAAATTAATAAAAATAAAAAAAACTTGTAATTTAGAAAGATTATGACTATGAGTTTCCTCCGGAAAACCCTCAAAGATAACCAAGATCAGGCTTACCTTAATTTCTCTCCCAATCACTACTGTGAGAATCTTACCACAATTGGACCAGAAGCCCTGAATTTAATAACACTGCCAAAACATATGTATATCATCTGCATCATCAGAGGCGCACTTCGGGCATACCCTCTGCCGACTTCCTCCTAATTTCGAGAGTCTTTTCGGGGTCTAATACGCCCTATAATCTTCCCATGTGACGGTAGCAGTTAGTTTTGTCGGATCCCCTTTGATTTATCAACTCGGTGGCGTGACTCTATTCAGGGGGTCTGAGAATACACTTTTGGCTTGCCTATAAACTCTTACCTATTTATAAATGAGGACCAAAAAAAATTCTTATTATTGGAAAAAGTTTAATAATTACATAGTCATTATCCTTGGTAGTCCACATAACCAATACGAATATAAACTTTAATGTATTTTCTCTCCTTAAATCTATAAAGGTGTTTGCAAATGTGATTTTTGTAGAACTTTGGTTGTAGAAATATAAGATAGGATTTTTGAAGTTTCCAGGGTAAGCTATACTTTACTATAAGAAAAGCATAATCACATTCGGGTCAACTATATTAATTGTTAAGGTAGACTGTGTAATTACCAGAGTTGATCCAGTGTCCATGATGAAAAATAATAACCACAGCAGTGTATGTTTTCTTATGAATTGATATCTGACCAGTTTTAAAGTTGGTGATATAAGTATTGATTGTGCAACCATCAGCCCTGCATCTTTGCAGCATAAAAATTAGATATTTCGAACTGTGTCTTACAACCAATGTAGACAACAGTTCTGATGTGCAGTGCGGGCAAGAGTTGTTCTGGTCAGCTTTTACAAACAGTTTTTAAAAAGCTCGCACCTTTTGCTGTCAGTGCAGTTGTCAAAAACACATTCTTTGGCTATGCAAAATTATTTTAAAACACTGAAATTCTTGTGTTTAAGTTAAATAATGAATTTGGATCAATTCAATAATGTTCTTTTACTGTGAATACGAACGTACTAATAGTATAATTTAATGTTTTGTAGAGAACACGTCCTTTATCAATATGGCACTCATGAAACGGATCGAGTACGTCCTTTACTAAAATGGCATCTGTATTGTCCTGATATAAGCGCGACTTAAAAGTCAACCATGCTTAGCTTCCACCATTATTTTTTACTCTTGACATGAAGAATTATTTAAGTTAGTCTGAAAAATGCATACATATTAGGCAAATAAATATATAAAGCAACAAACTGTCGAGTCCCATTAGTAAACATATTGGCATCTAATTTTAAGATGGCGCTCGTGTTTTGGATAGTTTGCGTCCTCTATCAAGATGGCCATCACAGTTGTTAGACAAAGGCCGTCTTTTGTGTTAAATGACACAGGTGTTTCTTGTTATACTACCATAATATAAAAATGGGTAGTAACATGGCTCTTTGTTTCGACGCAGCCAAGCAGATGCGATGAGGACCGGTATCAGCTACCGTGCCACTTTATTGGTAGGTGAACTAATCCCTGTAGAAAAATAATGATGCTCGCTAAATCTCCATTGCAAATGTGGTAGTTTACAAACTTTTTTTTTTGGTCCTCATTCGCCTTTTAACCATCGTCGACAAACCGTCTGTTCATACCCCTACTCAACGATCTGATATAGCATAGGTTCTTTTATTAAATTCTCTTGATACCTTCAGCCTGTAGGGGTATATTTCCAGACCGACATGCTACTTTCCTTCAGAAAAAGAGGTTAGGTTTCACTCCCACTTGATCTGTACGAACAGATGGACTCTTTCAGTGTCCTGGGGGAAGGCCCAGCATAGTCCAAGGAGTATCCAATAGGCATAATCATTGGACCCGCCCTTCATTATTACATATTCAAGATGGAAATAACATGACACATATAAAGATTTTCTTAAACTATTTCCAGTGAAGCAGCAGGACCCAGTATGCAATCTTCAGTCGACTACCAGATCTAGCCAGGCCCATCTTAGATGTGTCATATAAAGAAATCAGCCAATCGAATGTTTAGGAGGATCAGGGTCTACCCACCATTTACAAATTTGTCTCCTTGCCAATAAAATTGCGTAAAATAAAAGAGATCTAGGGTTCTCCAAGGGGTGGGGGGAGGAGGGTTAGGGGATTTCGGGGGAGAGTCTGTGATTTGGGCAGGAGATTTTAATATCTTTCTGGACCCTAAACTAGATAAATCTTCAAACAGCAGGGCGACAGTTCCTTCAAGACGTCTCTTTTTTCAATAATGTCCGCATTGGGGCTCAGTAACATCTCGGGCCCCATTAGTGCCTGAATAAAACAGGCCCCCTTCCTATTCAGTCGCCAAAACGAAAGTCTTGTCCATCTCGAACCACCAATCAATTTTTTAAAAGTACAATGACCTACTCCAAGAGGCAAACTCTGCAACACAGCATAGGACTCACCTTAATTCTGCACTAATACATGTTTCTCTTTACTAAATTACGATATGCTAAGTTTAATCAGACCACGAATCAACATCCCTGTGCTATGACAGCCTAGTGGTATCAAGCCTTGATTCAATAAAATGTGCTGCTTACGATGTTTGTACATTTTATGTTTTTATCTTTCCAAACACCAGCTCACACACAGGAGCAAAGCCTTGTGCGTGGATCCAGCAGGCACTGTTGAAGCCTGGAGACAATAACCAGTGGGTGAGTCCTCCTTGAGAATGTTTCCTCTGCTAATCCTTTAAAATTCTTGTTCTTTCACAGGGGCAATAGTCATCATAGCTCATTGTGGACAATCACCACAGCGGTTTTTAATATGTGCCTGTCATGTAACTGTCCTTCATGCGCCTTAGGCGTTCACAGACGTTTTAGAATTAGTATGCTTTGGAGTCACCATGAGACATTGTTGATATATGTGATCAAGTACTACATCACATCTCCTTTAACTCTTTCTTTCTCCCCTAACAGGTAGATCCAGGCAGGTTAAAGGTAATTTTGGGTACAAGATGTTACCCGAGTGTGCAATACTTTATGCCTCTTACCACAAATTGTAGATAGCTTTTTTCTTAGATCCTGAAGAATCGCAGGGTTACTATACCATTAGCGAGAAACATGTTGACCCACGTATTTTAACAAGGACACCAACAGGTGAGGATACTCCTTCGGCGAGTGCCTTGTACACCTTTTTCATTAGGACAGGAGACCCCCAGAATAAAATGTATCCTTCTAGGTACTCCCAGTCCTAATTTACACCATACCCGCACTTCACCATACGGCAATTGGATAGAAGATCTCCGCCAAAGAGCCCCTTTTTAGGGAGCCCATTGGGTATTTCACCGCCGACCCAATGAGGAGCAGCCCAGATGATGAAGCATGACACCTGCAAGGGTGCGTGAGGGCATTATGATCCAACATATGGATCCCCCCATGCTCTTTTTAGAGTATAGTGGGTCCAAGTCAAGTGTGACTCCAACCAGCACCTTTGAGTGAGGAGCAGCATAAAACCCATTGTTGCAGAACATCTGGAGAGAGAGGACAGGACAACAATTGGGAGTATCCTATAGGAATTTTTAAAATAAACATAAGTCACAAATTGACCATATCCTGCTCAGTTATAGTCTTAGGGACAGAGTAAAGGATATAAAATATCTGCCATCACATCTGTCTGATCACTCTGGTATCTTGTTGACCTTAGATTGTATATAGGCACAACAGGCTAGAACATAGTCCTTTGATCGTACACTGTTACTCGAAGAGGAGGAAACAAGTCTTCTCTCTAGCGAAGCAAGTCTATTTTTAGAGACCAATATGGGTACAGCTGATATGAATATAGTGTGGGACACCCTTAAATATTTTTTGAGAGGTATTATAGCTAATAGGTAGAGCTACAGGAGTAAAAAATATAATGAAGAGATTTCAGCCCTGGAACAAGAAATGAGGAAAGTCGAGGCAAGAACGAATAATCAGGTGGGAATAGGCCAAAAGGAAGATCTTGACAAATGTAAAATTCTGAAGGAAAAATTGGAGGGTATTCTTCAGGGGAGGCTAATGCGTAGATGGGAGGCCAGCAAGATTGCCTACTTTGAATATGGGGAAGGAACGGGGAAGCTACTTGCCTGGAAAATTAAAGCAGACCAGCTGTGGAACCATGTAAAGGAAATCTCTGGGGGTAACGGGGCAGCCTCCATATCCTCGGATTAAGGTATTGGAGAGGCTTTCCTGGGATATTTTCAGGAGATATATATATATACACAGAGACCTCTATAAGAGATATTACTAGGGTAAGAACATGGTTGGAAAAATTACCTTAACATCTATCAGCGCCGAGCAACAGTTAGACCTAGAACAGAGAATAACGCAAGAGGAAGTAAGGAAGGCATTGGCAGGCGGTAAAAGGGGGAAAGCTACTGGTCCCGATGGACTGCGAGTTGAATTATATAGATCACTCGGGGAGAGTATAATCCCAATACTAACTCAACTATTTAATAGAATATTTTTGGAAAGGTCTAGCCCACCTGCATCATGAATGATGCTACAGTAGTCCTGATTTTAAAACCTGGTAAAAATCCCTCGAGCTGCCGATCATATCGCCCCATTTCGCTTTCAAATGCTGGCTATAACATTTTTACTTCCATTTTAGCTACTAGGTTGGGGGTGGTGGCGAAGGACATTCTTCATCCCGACCAAAAGGGGTTCTTGAACGGGAGACAATTTGCAGACCTTACCCGAGATCTGTTTGGTGCAATAGACATCGCTTCCACCTATTCACTTCCCCTGACAGCTTTAACGAAAGATGCCACTAAGGCTTTTGGCAGGGTAAATAGGAACTATCTGTCAGAAGTCATGGGAAAATTTAATTTGGGTGTCAAGTTTGCCGCACCATACAGTTGCTATACCAGGAGCCATTGGCCAAGCTTTTGGTTAATGGTAGTCTTACCAAGGCATTTAGTATCACCAGAAGGACTCGGCAGGGATGCCCTCTCTCCCCCCTGTTGGTTGATATGTATAACAAGACATTCGCACAGAGGCTTAGAGAAGATCGTCACATTGAGCTTTTTCGACACGGGGATTGGGAAAGGAAGGTGGCACTGTATGCGGACGACATACTGATATTATCAGATGATTCAGATACAACCTTCCTGGCAGTTATCAAATTGGCGGAGGAATTTGGGCAGGTCTCAAGATATGAGATAAACACCAGGAAAACAGAAATGATGACCTGGAACATTTCGGGTATGGTACATCACACAAGTCATAACATGCGATATCTTGGGGTTAGAGTTATTCAAGACATAGATAAATTAGCAGAAGTCAACCTAACACGAGTCCTACGAGATTGTCACAAACAGATGAAGACATGGGCCCATCTCCCTTTATCCGTCTTGGGGAGGGTGAATCTTGTTAACATGCCAATATTACTCAAGGCCACTTTTCTTTTTAATACAATCCATCTATACTTCGATAAACGTATTATAGAAAAAATTTCAACGAAAAATATATTATTTTATTTGGGCATATAGATCCAGCAGGATAGCCTGGAAAAAGCTATGGCGTAGGAGGGAGAAGGGATGTTTCGCGCTACCTCATCTTCAATACTACCCGTGGGCTTTTCAACTCACATATCTCGGATGTTATTAAAAATGCCTACTGACGCAGGGGGAGGAGACATGCTAATGGCTATGTTAAAAGGGGCGGGTCTATTGGAGGAGGGTTTTATGTTTAAATTTGGTGACCCAAATTTTTTAAGAAAGTCAAATTGAAGGTCCTACAGGGATTTTCCAGAAAATGGGCAAGATTAAAAAATCTGACAGGTCTCAACTACTTTTCTAATTTAGCGCCACTCTGGGACTCTCCGGGCTCGCCAGAATGCCTTCGGGGCAAGCTGGCGATGCCACTTAAAGATGCTGGACTAGAAGTATGGAGAGATCTGGTTAGCAATAAAACTTTCATCTCATGGGAAGATCTAAAGATGAGCGTGGGCAGCGGTCTCTCAAGATTCAAGTATATTCAGCTACATAGATGGGTACAGTCCCAGATCAGACAGAAAAAATCTATTGGTGAGGGAAATAGTCTAGAGCAGCAGTTAGTGGAATGGTCAGTAGGGAAGAAGGATGTTTCATACTGGTATTGGGCCAAAGAAGAGGTGGTGGATGGGGAGTTAAAGCTGGCTAACAAGCTCTGGATTGAACAGATGCCAAGTGTAGAGTGTGACCTATTATGGCAGGATTATTTTAAAATTCTCTTCAGCTTAGTTAAACCTGCATGGTTGAAGAGGAATCACATTTTCACGGTCCATCGAGCATACTTATGCCCCCATAGGCTATCAAAAATCCTTAAAGGCTCCCAAGTCAACTGTAAACAATATGGCTTTGTAGACGTTTCGGACTCACACATGTTCAAAGATTGTCCCTCAATCGGCGTATTTTGGGATGAGGTACAGATAACAATGGAGAATATTCTGAGAGTACCGATCCTAATGGACCTGACTGATAATTTTTGGTCTCAACAATCATATTGTAGGACCAGCTAGATCTCTTTTAGTTTACAACCCTCTTGTAAGCTTTTTAAATTTGTTTAGTCTCTCCCCTGTTAATGAATTGAGATTTGAAACGAAGAATATGTGTTGGGGAATAGTCCTTCAGCCCTCTCTCCTACAAACACTCTCCTTTTCTAAGATGGTGTCTTCTGTATGCGGATGAAGCCGCTTGTAGTCTGTTTCTTTGGGACCAAAGCATTTGGTAGCAAGACATGTTAGTGTCTATGTTGAATCCTGAATCACACTCTGTTATTTAGCAATGATATATATCGAATTGACAATGTCGATATCTATCTTTTCGGGTCATTGATACTAATCGGATAGCTTTTATTGACTGTGGTTATGCGCTGGTTTAAAAGGATGAATGTTTATTTACTCTCATTTCACAAGTGCCTTTAAACCTATGATCCCAATAAAACTGTGGGTCGATTGCGTTACAATTTGAGATACATTGTGCATTATTTTTTGGAATGGTGCCCAAACAATTTTTAAAAATATGTCAAGACTTATTAGGTCCGAATCATAGGCACAGGAAGAAATCTAATAACCGGGTAATACTGATGGATTCTCGGTCTCATTTATAAAATTGCGCATAGCTGTATGAGTTCCCAAATATAAAAACAGGGCTCTTTTGGCTCTAATGTTTATGAAGAGTGGATGAATAGACATACTAGTGATCTGACAATATTGTAAGGGAATTATGTGCTGATACTGAACCATTGGGCTTTGTTATGTAAATAAAAACAGTGTTCTCTTAGTAACATAATGTAATTGGTCAGAGAAGAATATAACCTGCAAGCACAGTGGTCTTAGCAATTTGTTATCATTTTCTGTTTATTCATCTTGTCGCGAGAGTTATGGTCACTATGCACTGATTTGTAAATAGAATGTAGAACTTAAAAACTGTAAATATTGTATATATACATAATAAACTAAATTATTATTGTTTTAGGTTACTGTACAGATTTGTAACCCTTTTGTCACATGAACTAATTGTGGACATACTTACTTTGAATGTGAATGTACACCTTGAACTGATATTAGAGGTATGTTGCAATGTACAGCTGACATTAAATTAATAAATGAATAAGGTTTAAGCCCCTCTCTCTGTAAACTTTTGGAAGTATAGCTTGGGATGCTTTGATAATTGATTGTACTTTTCTCCCAAATGGGCGAATATTGACTCCCCTCTTATGTATAGCTAGCTCTTGGATAAGTTGAATAATTTTGTAAAAATTGTGATGATTTATGCACATGCGTCTGCTCAGATATATGTATGTATATATTTTTTAAATGTTTTTGTATATGTGTTTTTCTATAGCCTTGAAGAAGTCCCTGTGGGGACGAAATACGTAGGCTAATTGGATTGTGAATATTTGATTTTATCTGCTTGATTTACTCATCACTTTCAATAAAGAATTAATTTTTCAAAAGAAAACAAGCATTCATGGCATTTTCTTCAGATTACGATTGGTTTAATTGCTATTGGTTTGCACTAATATTTCTTTGTGTGTGGAAATACTATTTCTCATGTAGTTTTTAAAAAGCCTCTGCATTGCAATCTGGTACTGTAAGGTACACAAATCGTTCTGATTGAATATCTGTTCTGCCTGAATAGCGACAATGGACAAACATTCATGGTTTTATGAAGTTTGTTGTACCAAAACCATTAATTGCAATACCCTCATTTTGTAACACATTTATCACTACGTTAAAAACTCTTATGCATCTTGTTGCATGTTCAAAGTGAACTGTGTACCACCATTACAGTGGTCAACCATATCATGTATAAATGCAATATAATTACATGTGTGCTTTTCAGTGTGTACTAAACTGAAGAGAGTTGTCAAAACTTGACATAAGGGTTTCTCTTTGTTTAGTACAATGTTTTCAACTACTGGCTGTAGGTGGAATAGAACATTAAGTACTTCATTATATTAACATGAAATTCCAGAAGTGCTAGAAAATAAAAAACCTACTACTTTACTAACTTCATTAGTTTTTAGCATTTTCAAAGTCGTAGTAGATTCGTCACTTTGTTTTGAATCTTTTTAAATATCTACAATCTTGGAACTTTTTCACTTTCTATAACTTGAATGCTAGTCAACAATGGGATATAAGCTGAGATGAGGAGCATAGATTTCTTACAAATGATTGCACTCTATCACACATGATGGTACAATCCTGACAATGTCCGCACCTGTGATAAAGCAATATAAAACATTCCTTCTTTAAAGACTGTGTGTCTATATTTATAATTGCTGCATCCAAACTTGGTGACAACATAGACCAAACACAAAGGAAACTGTTTTCTTTTCACATGCAGATCTTTCACCAGGAGAAACCTGGCAGTGCACCTTCTAATTTCTTTTTTTTCCTCAGTGTGATCAAATGTAATATGAATATATCCTGTTCTTTTGGGATGTGTAAGGAAGTCTATGACATTCCCCATTGCACCTTTCACTTATCCCTTCTCGAAGTTTAGATATCTTTGCAAAATTATCCTGCAATTTAAGGTTTAGAGTCTTGTCTAACCCAGCAGTTTGTGAAACTGTTTTCTCTAGTGATTCCAGTTTCTTTACCACTGATTGACATAGTGATAGGTTTAAACTTGATGTTTCATTTTGTCTTTACTGATAAGAGTAACTACATCCGGTTTTCCAAATGAAGCATTTCAAAGTTAAATTGTGCATACTAATTCAATATTGGCATTAGACACACAATCTGTTTCTGAGTTTTCATAATGTGCTGCATTACAGAAGCTGGTGACTTCTTATGTGGGAATAGAGACCTAAGCATGCAAGAAGTAACAGTTTTCTTAGTTGTTTGCTAATTATTCCTTTTCTGAAGTATTTTATTATATTGGCATACTCCAACTCTGCTGCCTGTTTCAGATTTTCTGCAGACTCAGCTTATTGGACATTTAATTATATGTTCAGTTCCAATACTCCTTAATGATTTTTAGTTTCTTCATGAACAACTTTTTAAAAAACTGGTTGAACTTTGACTGGCGTCAACTATAGAAGGTCACCAAAAACTTTGACGTGTTTACCACCCAACAAAACATCATAATCAGTTCTGAGGTAATCTTGCATCCACAGATGAATGAAAGCTAGCATAAGGTTTGATACGATTCTCATCAATAATTAGAACTTTTAATTTGTTGAGACCTCTGGACCCTTTATGACAAGCATCACCAGATAACTTTAGATTATCTAGGTAGTTGCCACAGGCAACACAAGTAGTCTGTGCAATGTGATTCTGTAAATGTTGTGAGCAGCGAGACCAATAAGAGCAATCACAACACATGATAGGTCACAGCTCATTTTTCTTTAAACAAATGGAGTAATCACTTTAACCAGAAAAACGTTTCCTGCACTTGCCTGGCCACTAACAGAAAAGTGTTGACTTGAATGTTTTACTAGTACATTCAGACTTCTCATGTAGCAGTCCATGCGCTACAGATTTAATTTCTAAAATAACATTAGTCATACTTCATTAAGTTGTGAGATAACATTTTCTAAATCAATGCTCTCACTCCTCACTTGACCTATAGCATTTGTTAATTCATTCATAGCTAGGGATGCCTCAGTTTCAATGATAGGCTGGCCAAGGGGATCTTGACTATTAGGCCCTCAGCCCTGGCAATCTTGTAAACTTTCGATTGTTTCCACCTGTTGAAATTAACCATTTAACATTTTCTGATATGTGGGAAACACTTCACATTGAATGCTATCTTTAACTGCTGTAGTCTCTTCCCAAACATCCTTAATTTCTGTCTTTTCTGACTATGTGATATATAAAGTGAGATATCTAGGTATAGCCGGGGGCGCAAGAGGGCGCACTGCGGAATGGCTGGCTCCTGAGGCAGCTCCGCCGGACGGGTGTCTTTAGCCACCGATACCGCGATGTAATCATGGCCGAAATACTTTGATCTTTGCCACACGGGCGTCGGAGCACTAGCGGAGCAACTGGCGGCGGTCGGCAGACTAAATACACGTCAACTCCCGAAGTTACGGACCTTAAGAGATGCGACCGGGACCGAGTTCCAAGATAGCGGCGCCTGTGGGGCAACTCTGACTCTGTGTGCGGCGCCGTGGGGTGACTGGCATGGCGTGCACCGGCATCGGGATGTCCCCAGAACTCTGAGCGGCGAATTGGCAGGGTGCCGCTCCCACGAACGATAACACGCACCGCCGGGTGAGTTTGAAACACTGTGCGTTCCACGGGGCACAAGATGGCAGCTGCGCTGAAACGCATCCACACTGAAGGCGCGAACTGTCTGCGACGAGCTTCTGCCGCCCCCTGATTGCCGATGTTGGTTTCCAGGATTTGGACGGCAGACCCGCATCACGCTCCGGACTCCCTCAGGTACTAACAGAAAAAAACGAAAACAAAAAAAAACGGCACTTTGAAGAAATATTCAGCAGAGGATAATATAGTGCTGGGGGTAATGGGACTAGGATGCAGATCGGCGTGACACATGTGAGAGAGTGACTTGGCATCTTGGTATTGCTCTATTGCATTATTGGAAACCGCACTTCTGTCGGCACATGTGGGGGAAAGAACTAGGGACCGACTGCCGAGCTTCACCACTGCGCACCTTGATAGGTGTAACTATCTTCCGCCCTGACACGTGCAAAGAGGGAGTCTGCCCTCATTCCAGAACGACGACAACACACAGCCCCTGTGCATTTGATAATTTGTCGAGCAATATAGCGACTGTGGCGGCCATGGGCAGACAGCGAAACGCTGCTTGAGACGTGTTTGATGCAAACGCATATCACCGCGACTGACCTCCCGCCTTTTTGAGCTACCCCCACATCTCTCCTACCGCCGGATGAGCGCAGTGACCCGACGGGGACATGCTCTCCACGCCACCCCGCGCCTTACTAGTGGCACGTCGAACTCGCCAAACAAGATGGGTAAACCCGAAAAGCAACAAACAAAACTGCAGTTTGAAGCGAGGAAACAGCAGAAGGAGGCCACCACCGTGTCTGAAACGGCTGGGGACAACGACACAGAGGAGGGCGCCGGTATGGAGGGTGTGCTCCGAGCCATACAACGCAGTCTGCAAGAAATGAACGGCAAACTTGATACCCTGGCCCTGCGAGTAGATCATATGGCTGCGAAAATGGACAAACACGGTGAACGGATCGTTGAGGCGGAGAAGAGGATATCGACAGTGGAAGACACTTCCAACACCACTGCCAAGAAATGTGACAACATGGAGAAAACTCTGGAAGCGCTACACAGCAAGGCGGAAGACTTAGAAGCAAGGTCCAGGCGCAATAACATCCGCATAGCGGGCCTGCCGGAATCGACCAACACAGAAAGAATGGAGCAATATGTGGAAACACTCCTTAAGGATCTATTCGGAGCGGAGGAATTCTCTGCGGTGTTCCTGGTGGAGCGAGCTCACAGATCTCTAGCGCCGCAGCCGAAACCTGGTGCCCCTCCGCGTATCATCATAGCCCGTCTACTGAACTACAGAGACAGAGATACAGTCTTACGGCGTGCTCGAGAAAAAGCAGATATCACACACCAAGGAAATAAGCTCGCATTCTACCCGGATCACACCATGGCTGTCCAACTGGCCCGCAAAGAATATCAAACGGCGAAGAAAAAACTGCGGGATCTGTGTATAGAATACTCCATGCTGTATCCGGCGAAACTGAAGGTACTGCACGCCGGACATTCAAGGGTGCTCCCCACACCGCAGGCGGCACATGAATTCATCAAAACGCTGGGAAAACGGAGACTTGCGTCGGATCAAGACGAACAGAATGGCGATGAGGACTAAACGTCTTACTGCAGGTACTGTTGTCATATTGCTCACTGGGAAGGGGTGTAGGTTCACACACGCCCTCTTGTCCTCGAAACTCAGAACTACGATTGAGCTTCCTTACTAACTATTTGGGTTATATTTGGAGGGGAGGTGGCCTGACCTCAAACATTATCACTTCCTGGCACTGTCTGCACTGGGAATAGTTGGTACTCCCGGTTGGCTGGATAACACTTACCTCACTGACTTCTGCACCTAATATTGAGGTCCTGCAGGAGTGTAACGGGTCAGGTGTCTGTTCTACTTTAAGCAGAATGCATAGAGATTGCGGAGGACACCCTGAACTATAACTGCTCTATTAGATATGGTGTGGACTGTGGCAGCTCCCTGAAGGATATACTGTCTGGGATCGCAGTGTGAACATTTGCGGGATGCTGCAGTCGGTGGGTCATCGTGGTGACACTGTGAATTCATGATTATAGAACTCTGTGATACAGAAAATGACCAGTTGTGGCACGACACCCGTCCACATCCACTATGTGGATGGAGATGTGGGCAGCTAGTTGACCCCCTAAAAGGGTGCTTCCCATCATACTGTTGTTTCGAATGTTGTTGTATGCAGGGATATGGCTTTGGCAGGGTTGGGTTGCTGAAGTGGGAGGGGGGAGGGAGAGGGGGTTGGGGAATGTTGTTTTTAGATCGCTGCACCTGAGAGGCACTGCAAACTCTAACTCACATAGCACCAGCACACTGGTCGATCTCCTTATACTGGTCACTTTGGCGCTTCACAGTTTAATTAGGGCACATCACGTGGTAATGGATAGGACATATACAGATCAATGTCAGATAACGTGAGGGCGGGACTATTGAACATTATCACCTGGAACGTTAGAGGTCTGAACAACCCCAAAAAAATCAGCCAGATATTCACATACTTTACTAGACTCCAGGTAGACATTGCCTTTCTACAAGAGACGCATATTGCTCCCACAGCACCTACTACATTAGGCAAACGATGGGCTGAGGCAGTATACACCTCCAATTACTCTTCCTATGCTAGGGGAGTTGGTATATTAATACGCAAAGGGGTTAATTTTCAGGTCTCCAGGGTATTGAAAGACGCGGAAGGCAGGTATATCGTAGTGATTGGCCAACTTCGAAATCAAAAGATAGCGCTTATAAACACATATGGCCCCAACGTAGATGATACGGGTTTCTTTACTAAACTTTGGCAAGTTATCACTGATGTCCAAGTGGGAAACCTTCTATGGGGGGGTGATTTCAACATAGCATTACAAGATGGACTAGACCGCTCCCCAAACACGATGGAGCCCCACAGAAAAGCACTGGCGGAATTGCAGGATATCATTACGGATTTACGGCTTACTGATATTTGGAGGGCGAGATCCCGGGCCAACTAGAACCCACACACATCACCACAGCGCACAATAGCTGGTCGAGGATAGACTACTGGTTGGGAACTAGTGAGATCTCGCTGTGGACCTCCTCTATCAAACACCTACCGCGCACATTGTCTGACCATTGTCCGGTGCTTCTGTCCCTAGCACTGCCGCACTATAGCCCTCCCCGTTCGCCTGGAGATTCAATGCCACTGCACTTCTTGACTCTGTGTTCACTGACACTATTCACAAAGCGATTGTGGAATATTTTGAGATTAATGCGCCGACTACAGAAGATAAGGGGTTACTGTGGGAGGCTTTTAAGGCAACGATACGGGGTAGGTGCATCAACACCAATGCTGGTATCCTCAAAGACATCAGACGGCAGTTGCACGTCAGGGAAAACAAACTGAGTGATCTGGAGAAACGCTATGCACACACGAGAGACACTACACTATTGGCGGAAATCAAATTGACCTTGTCGGAACATCAGGGTTATGCCACTGACGAATTGAAATATGTTTCCAAAAGGGGAGTGGCAAGGGCCTATGGGGAGGGTGGTAGACCTGGAAGGGCACTAGCTCAGAAGATATGCACTGGTCACGCCCCGCAACACATAAATGTTATACAAGACTCTGCAGGTGTGGCACAATATGGTATAGAGAACATACTGAATGAATTTCGGTGGACATATGGCCGACTGTACACCTCCCACCTGAGCGTATCATCCACCGACATTCTAGGCTACATGGAGGATGTGGAGTTGGCGTGGCTATCGAATGCTCATAGAGCGTACTTGGCCCGTCCCATAACTGTTGAAGAAATCACTGACATGATTAAAGCCCTCCCTAATGGGAAAGCACCAGGCCCGGATGGCTTTACGGCCGAATTTTATAAGGCATTTGCTGATTTACTGGCACCGCACTTGCTCAGAATGTATGGTGAGGCACATGAAAGGCAGTCACTCCCAGAATCATTACGGGAAGCTATGTTAATTACATTATTGAAACCTGGGAAAGATCATGAACGCTGTGATTCCTACAGACCGTTATCCCTCATAAACGTCGACACTAAAATAATAGCAAGTGTCCTAGCGGCACGGCTCAAACCCCTGATGCCATTACTAATTAGACCAGATCAATCGGGATTTATAACAGACAGGTCCACGACACATAACACTCGTACATTATTCGCACTCTCACATTATTTAACACCTGAAACCAAAGCAGCGGCAGTCTTACTGGACGCCGCTAAAGCATTTGACACGATAGAATGGACATACTTACATACAGTACTTCAGCGCATGGGCTTCCAACCCATATTTACGCAATGGATCAGAATGCTTTATACAAACCTTACGGCCCGCATAAAAGTGAACGGATATGTATCAGAACCGATCACAATTAACAGAGGTACTAGGCAGGGATGCCCCTTGTCACCAATGTTATTCGCACTGGTGCTGGAGCCACTTGCGTGCAAAATTAGACAACATCACCATTATTCTGCTATCCAACTTCCTACACGGCCATTACACATCTCCTTATATGCTGATGATATGGTGCTATATGTCAAAAACCCAGCTGTGAACCTTAATCCCCTACTTCGGGAATATATTAAATTCGGACAGCACTCGGGCTTGCAGATCAACTGGTCAAAATCGGAAATATTGGCACTGACAGACAGCACTACACAATTCCAGTTAGATTACCCATTGGAATGGCGAGACGACCCCACCCGCTATTTGGGCATATGGTATCACAGAGATCCGGAAATAGTGATACGTACCAATTATGGAAGGGTTATGCTAGACCTGGAGGAGAAAATAGCCCGATGGAATAAGTTGCCACTCTCACTAGCAGATAGAGCTGCCATACTAAAGATGGTGCTGCTACCTAAATTTCTGTATCTTTTTAACAATATTCCTATTAGGCCTCCGATGGCGGTATTTCGCAATATAACTAAGCTGGTGCTCAGTCTTCTCTGGGCAGGTAAACAAGCAAGACTGGAGTTACAGACACTCACACTGCCCTATTCGAAAGGCGGGTTCAAGGTACCGGACTTATATCTTTATTATTTAAGTGCACAAGCGCAATTTGCGCATTACTGGTATCATGAGGTCCCCTTTATGTCGCATGTGGCGGTAGAGACAGGAGATGCTCAGCCCATTCCCCTGACAGCCATCCTCCCACACAAAAGACCGCCATTGCACTCCCGAGATATAAACACAATTGACGCGACTAACATGGCATGGTATTTGATGGGCAAGAAGGCAGGAAAGCTACCACTGTATGCACCGGCTCTGCTGCTGACACATCACCCAGGGCTTTCGGTCACACAGGAGGACGTGGGCATGAATCTGCTGAGACAAGCTGGCATAGATAAGATGGGGGACCTGTACGACGAAGGCACATTTAAGTCATTGGGTGAGCTGACCTATATAAGCAACCCTACACTGTTATTTAGTTTCACTTACTACAGACTACAACGGGCAATTAAAAAATTGTACAAGACATACCCGATTGAACCCCCGCAAATGACCTCACTCCAGTATGTCATTACGGCGCCTACGGCAGCACACATGGTCTCTAGATTATATACCAGGCTGCAGGAGGATATAGCGGGAAACACTGAGAAAATGAGACAAAAGTGGAATGACACAACTTCTGCACAGATCACCATAGAGGAATTGACGGGAACATGTATGTTGACTGACATGCTGACCCCAAACGGGAATTTACGAATAATTCATTATAAGTACTTACATCAAATGTATTACACGCCGCATAGGCTATACAAATATGGTCTGATCCCTGACTCTAGATGTAAACGGTGCGAAGCGGAAGGGGCAGATTTCATACACCTTGCATGGCACTGCCCGAAAATAGCAGACTACTGGGTTCAGGTAACGGGGGCAATAGGCGTTATGTTAGCCACACCCGTTGATTGTACGATACGAACATGCTTACTGGGTTTGGTCCCACAACTCAGGGCCTAGAAAAGGAAATTTTGTGTGATCGCACTATTAATAGCGAAGAGGAGGATATCTATTAACTGGAATAGCTCGAGATGGCCAACGTTGAGACATTGGTTGGAAGACCTGACTTATTGCAGAGACACGTTGGCAACCTATGAAGAGGAATTGCCGGCTAGATCTAGGCCCAAAGACTATTGGTCCTATCTAGTTGCTTACCTGCAAGAGACACAGCTGTCAGGTCCCGAGTAAAGTGATACGCATCTGAAACACGAACTAAATAATCGAGACACGGTGGTGTATTTTCAATTCTCTTTCCTTTTTATTGCTTATTAGCTATGTGGGGGGGAGGGAGAGTGCTGTGGAGCAGTGATCAATGTTATGGTATAGGTTGTTTTTTGTAACAGTTTACGAGTTTCCTACTAATGAAAATTAGTTCTACCAATGGATAGACATGTTTATTTGCTCCACAAGTGTGTTATATCTGCTACTGATGTTTTCAAACTGCCGCCGGACCCCCGGGTTGCCGGTATGAAGGCTGTGTTAATGTCTAACGATCAATATATACACGAGTGAATGGAGGTGATGCTGCCGGCCCCAGGGTTGTAGGCGTGAAGCTGTGGCACTTGTATACGATTGAATAAAGATGGTTGAACTAAAAAAAAAAAAAAAAGATATCTAGGTATAGCCATAGAATTATCTGCTACAAACTGAATATCCATGTTGGCATTCCACATGAACAAGATTACTGGATTGTAATCATTGATAAGTTTTGAAGTCTCACTTCTTTTCAGGTTATGTGTATGTGTATTTTTGTAGGTGATTTCCTAGTAATAGTATGTTTAACTCCAGACATAAAACTGTTCACTCTTCCTTTGGAGATTACATGCCATGGGAATCCAAACCAAGACCCAGTGTAGTATTTCCATTTCGCTCTGTATCTCCGTCAACAATATTTCCCACATTTATGGGACTAGAATTGATTTACTTCTTGCCTAAGAGTTCTGTTCTGAGACTCTTCTGGAATGTCACAAGTTATATATTGCTCATTGAATGAACAACACTGAGTCATCTATGTCTTGACCCCACTTTGGTGCATCTTTCACCCACAATAGCATACATATATATACGGTATTCCTCTAATTTGGTATCCTTTTCTCCAGAAGTCCGCAGCCTCACCTAGTGGTGTATTCTTTGTGTTGTATCTGCAAACATTTGCAAACATTTGCAGAGTCAATGGAACACAATTCACCTGCAGACTTAGAATCAATGCCTGGAATGTTCGCATTAGCATGTCTGAGAATCATGAAGATGAAAAATGTATTGTAAATTTTTTTGTACTTGTATAGCGCACAGCTACCCGCAGTGGGTTTCCCGGCGCTTGTACGAATACCGCAAGGGAACCCTTCCTGGCTTTCCCTGTGAAGTTTCCACTCCTGGGCACCCCCATGGTGCAGACCAGGCATCCCTCGCGTTGTGGGGGCCGTTGTGGAGACTAAGCAAGCTATTGCCCAGAGTTGCAGCATGGGACCCATGATCAGAATAGGCACTGAGGCGAGAATATCCGGTCAGGGGAATTAATGAGCCCGAGACCCGCCTAGGCGGGAATCGAACCCTGGTCCCTGGCCAGAGCCCTCCATCGAGGTCTGCCTGCTCTAACCATTGAGCCACACTTCTCACAGAACATCACAAGCATACTCTTCACAGCTCAAAGTAACAAACCAGGTAGGTACACCTAGATTGCATAACATTTACTTTAGCTCACCATGGCGATGAAACAAATGTTTATTGGTACCACGTTGACAAGCCATACTATTCATTGGGCTACTTTCAGGTAATTCATCTTTACCATGTACTTTTTCCACAAAATCTCCTGCAGTGATGTCAAGTTGGGGTGTGCGGAACTCATGGAGTTTTATTCCGTGGAATTCAGAAGAGTTAAATAAAAACTCCATGCAATTCTCCGGCGTTCTGCCCACCCGCCATCTACAAAGCACATTGGATCCTAGGGCATATTTCTGAATAAACTACCACAAGCGTCTAAAAAAGTGGCTAAGGACTCACCTTGGGTGCTGCTGAGTGGCTCCAGTGCTGCCCAGACACTGGATGCTGGGGCCCAGCCGGCATGCTGACATTCATAATACCACTCAGGTGGGGGCAGGCAGGCTCTGATTAGTTCTTCTTGGTGCTGAGTGAGGCATAAGGGGGAGCTGAAGCTCAGGCCAATGGATGCTTCAGCTCAACGACCACTGCAAGTGGTTCCCACTCCTTTTCCATGGGGTGACTGGAAGTTTCTCACTTCTTTTATGACCCGTGACTTCACTTTACCCCCGGGTGGGTCCAGGCAGCCACAGTTATGCTAGCAGCTCCAGACCACAAGGGAGTTGCATCCGAATGGAGCTGGGCCCTAAGCAATCGAACAACAGGCCTAGCAAAACATTGCTTGGGGTACTCTATTTGTCAGTCATGATGCAAATGATCTTCCTTGCCCACCTGCCTGCGCTGATATTGATCCACTGTGGCTCACGTGGAGTATGGGTTCCGCAGTAAACGTACCTGCTAGGTAGGTAACATTCAATATCTGAGTATACACCCATCAGACCTGATGGTTTGTTTGAGAGGCCTACCTCTCAAACAAACAAAGAACAAAATCAGCACCTTAGAAAAGAATCGCCCCTATTCCCGAACCATGAGAACTCTCAAACAGATCATACAATGGCAATGAGGGTAGCGCCACCTAACAACCAGGAGTGGGATGAGACTGAGGATGGAGAGACAGTGAGGGTAGCGCCACTCAACAACCAGGAATTGGTTACGACAGAAGACATCAGCCTTCCTACATCCCGAACCCTCGTCAGAACCATACCACCCTCGTACACACCCACATTAACTAACGAACCCACAACAACACAGGACCTATCTAACTCCAGCAACCTCCCCACACCTCACGCTAATACAACACCAGCGGCGCACAGATCCTCAACCTCTAACACGATCCTACCAACTCAGAACATATCCAACATCAACGAAGCACCGAATGGAGACGGAATAGACAATCAAAAAGAGAAGATAAAGAAAATGGCAGGGCAACGAAGATTCGTGCCAAAAAGAAGAAGAGCTGAGCGGATGTACAGATCGGCCGCCCCAAAGAAACCCCACCAGAACAAGAAGGACTTTATTAAGCTTCAGAAACTTGTGAGCAAGCTAACACAAGCCACTATGAATACCGTACAAGCGATAGGAAAAATCGAAGAGAGGATGGAGAACATTGACGCCAAAGTCACGGATATCCAAAATCTCGTACAGTCCTCACACAGAAGGAACATCGAGGCGAACATGCGTTTAATACAGAGAGACAACCGACCAGACAGGGCGAAGTCACTATCTAAAGAGGAAACGTTGGCCTTAATCCGAACATATGACCTATCGGACCACAAGGAGGAAGAGAGAATCCAAACAGTCCCGCTAGACGCTAACAGAACAGCGAGGAAAAACGAGAGAACTTCCAACCCCCACAATCTACAGCACATACAGCTAACACCAAAGGAAGCGGAAAATGTGATCGCCAGTAACAAAGAAAAACACCTATCCTGTCTATTACTCAACTGCCGGTCAGCTACCAAACATGCATCGGACATAGCGGACCTCATCCTCAACAAGGACATCGACCTGGCAATCCTTACAGAAACTTGGCTTACGGAATCCTCATCCCCAACCATGGATCTATTGATACCACCGCAATTCAACGTTCTCAGACTGGATAGACACGGAAAGATAGGGGGAGGGATAGCATGCATTCATCGATCTGACATAGAGGTTAAACAAATTCAGGCCGACCCGCTGGAATCATGTGAGTATCTTGGTCTTAACATAAGATCATCCAACACTCAATGGTGCAACCTGCATACTTTCTACCACCCACCAGGAGATAACACAAAGTTTATAGCAGAGCTAATGGAGATCATAACAGCCAACTCGAATGACGCTGCCAATAACATATTCCTAGGCGACTTCAACCTGCATTGGGAGAACTGCAATGACAAACTGGTCAACATGCTTAAAGGTTTCCTCACTGAACTAAACCTCACTCAAGCGTGCACACTGCCCACACATTCGAAAGGAGGGACGTTAGACTGGCTAATCTCAAGAAACAAAGCTGCTACAATCCAATCCATAACTCCATGTGACTGGTCGGATCATCACGCCATAACTTTCATGATACCGGTAACGAGAAAAGGTAGAACCAGGCAACCTGTCAGGACCAAAAAATGGACTCGAGACACAAAAGAAACAAATATGGAACTACTGGTCAAAAGCTGTGAAAGAGACTTAAAGCCACCCAACGATATGGAAACAGTTAACGAACTGACGGAACACTACATAACAACTGTCGAAAATATCGTTAATACCACCATGCCACTAAAATTAAAACGAATCTCAGAAAAGACAAAAAACCCGTGGTTTACCGAAGGACTAAATGAAGATAGACGCAAATTGAGAATGGCCGAAAGAAAATGGAGGCAACACCCATCGACACCGGAATTGGAAGCCCTTAGAAAAACAAGGAAACAATATAATAAAAAAATCATCAACTCAAAAAAGGAATTTATAAGAGAAGAACTGGATAATGCCAAAAACAGGCCACGAAAACTATTTGAAATCCTAAAGGAGCAATCAAACAAACTAGCCAAAACAGTGCAAGAACATTCAAAAACATCTCTAAGCTGCGATGATTTCTCCACATTTTTCATGGAAAAGGCCACAGCACTCGAAATAGAGCTTAAAAATTCGGCATTAAATCTTCCCAACGAACCTTGGGCTACTAACGATGCCAACTCTACAACAGTTTGCACTAAGGCTAAAAACAAGGCGAGCTGGGAAACATTCGAACTGTACGACCAACACACGATTGCCAAGACGCTCTCAGGAATCAAACCTAACAACCACCACCAAGACCCTCTACCTGCAAAATGCGTAAAAGAAATCAATCACATCTTGATTCCAATATGGACCGAAATATTAAATGCGTCACTGTCACAAGGGATCCTTCCAGACTGCCTAAAAACAGGTCAAGTCGTTCCCATATTCAAAAAACCCACAGCAGATACATCAGACCCAAATAACTTTCGCCCAGTGACCAACATCCCTTTACTGGCCAAGCTGACTGAGAAATGTGTGCAGAACCAACTGTGCCAACACATCAACAAATTCTCCTTGTTAGATGAATGCCAATCAGGATTCCGAGCAGGGCACAGCACTGAAACAGCGATTCTCCACATCACTGATGACGCATTACAGGCCCTTGACCAAAATCAAGCATGCTTACTGATTCTCCTGGACTTGTCATCGGCATTTGATACGGTAAATCATGAAGCATTACTGGCCAGGCTGCGGGAGAGGATGGGAATATCAGGAACAGTACTGAAATGGTTCGAGTCCTTTTTACAGAACAGAACACAGCGCTTCCTAGTTAACCAATCAATCTCCCCTCCGTGCCCTACCACAATTGGAGTCCCTCAAGGATCGACACTATCCCCAGATCTGTTTAACCTATACGTCGAGCCACTCACAGAAATTCTACAAAAATCTCAAATATCCTATCACATGTATGCAGACGACACGCAAATATACGTAAAGATTGGATCCATAAAAGAATTGAAATTAATGAATGAGACACTAAAAATGACACTTCAATGGTTAATGGCAAACCACCTGAAGCTGAATGCACATAAAACAGAGTTCCTATTAATCTCTCCACCAAAGAAGAATATAGAAATAACGGAATGGATGAAAGTCGTGACTGCGCTAAACTGTACCCCTACCCTTGTCAACTCAGCCAAATCACTAGGAATCATCTTAGATGAGAATCTAGACATGAAAGCCCACATTAACTCAATGGCGAAAAGTGCCCGATTTCACTTGAACTACCTAAGAAAACTGAAACCTTTCATCACAGAGTCAGACCTTAAATTGGCAATCCAATCCTTAGTTATCTCGAGGATTGAATATGGGTGCACCACCTTGGCTGGATTACCAAAAATGTCCACAGGACCATTGAAAGCCTGCCTTAACGCTGCAGCAAGACTCATCACCGGAACTAGAAAATATGACCATATATCCCCACACCTGAAAGCATTAAACTGGCTACCATATGAAGCAAGAATCCAAATGAAGTTAGCATGCATCACACATAAAGCATTACACGACAACACCCCAAGATATCTTACAAAGAAAATTCAGTTGTCCGGTAGCAACCGAACAACTAGGAGTGCTGGGGAGCTGCTACTACGACCAGCATTCTTCCGAAAGAAAAAAACTTATGACAGAGCGTTCTCAGGAGCGGCCCCCAGAATATGGAACTCACTCCCTCCAAACATCAGGAAGATCCAGAATCTGGTAACATTCAAACGGGAAGTGAAGAGCCTGCTGATGAACAGATACATTACTTAATGAAGATCACTGATCCTGGATCTGCTATAATATTGCCTTAGTACAGATCATGTACGCTATCAAAATAGGAGGCTCAGACAATACTATAATGGAATATGTATCCTAGGATATGGGAATAACCCAAAGTCAACAGGAATGGAGATTGGATTGAACAGAAGAACAATTATTTTTCATGACCTATACAGTACTACCTCATACATGAACCTATACCATGCTACCTCATATTTGTTATATATACATGTCTTGTATTTTATTTAATCATAGCTCACTGACTTTTGCTAACGTCACATGTATTACGAATTTATATGTCATCTACCTCATATATATACATGCCTAGTATTTTATTTAATCATAGCTCACTTACTTTTGCTAACGTCACATGTGTTACGAAGTTATATGTCATCTACCTCACTGCGATTGCTTGCTAACGACGTATACATATGTAACCGTGTTTCCTTTTACTACCTCATGTAAAGCGCTCTGATACCTACGGGTCTTGTTCGCGCTATACAAAACTTTATAATAAATAAATAAATAAATAAATAAATCAGACATACAGGTGTCTCCCTCACCCCAGTCCTACCAGTTACATCACTGGTAGGAAATTAAAGGCATCAGAGCACATGTGCTCTTCTCCCTAATTAGACAACAATGGAACAGACATATTGCCGTCGCTGTCCTCGAGCACTGATTGAGTGGTAAAGTCCGCCACGCAGCATGGGTTGAGTTTTGTGCTGAACTCCATGCTCCAAACAGAGCATGGAGTGGTAAAACTATGTGAAATGCCAGGCAGAGCAGAGTTTACAGCCTGCCCTTACTCATAACATGTCCCACAGCAGAAGATAGCACTGACAGATCACTTTGAAACACAAGGTGGAAAATGTATGGTATGTTTTGCCTAAAGAGGGGATATTCAGAATGCAATCCACTGGATCTATATTCTGATTCAGTAATCTATAGTGGACAGTCATCATAATGACCACCTTCTAATATAGAAAGCAACATTGGAAAACACTGTGCGTCTAAGCTCTTTTCCCACATACGTATTGGTTCTCCTTTTATGTGCTTCATTTGGTACAATCCTAAAGCATCTCCCATCATATCTCTGGAATGTAGACAGTGAATTCTGTAATGTTCATATATTTCTTCTGCTTCTACTAAGTCAACTTTTTTTAACTGAGCAGATGATGTGGAGCTTTGTGTTCAAAGCCTGGCAACATATTCCTCTACATCAATATCTTTGTAAAACACACTTTCTAATTTAATATATTGCTACGCTCTTTAATCCCAATCAATGCTCACAAGTTCCTAACATTTTATTTCTCTTTAGTAGTTACTCCATTTACTAGAACCATTAGTAATTCTTCTTCTTCTCGCTCTACCCTTATAGTTTTTCTTTCATATTCAAAGGCAAATACACAGCTGTACCCTGCAGACCTTTGAGAAGTTCAGAAGGAGGGAATTTCTTATTTTTAGACTTCATTTTAACAATGACTTGGAAGGGATGTAAAACAGTACCTTCCTTCCATTTGAATGTGTATGAGAATTGTCTCATATACATTCAAATGTTTAAGCTCAGCAGGAATTGGAAAAACTTCCAATTTGTTATAAATACCTCTAGCAGGCCTCTAGCAGGCATGGTATCATCATCCAGTTTGTCAATACAATATAGAGACAATCTGGATTGTGCACACTTCAAACCTATCTTTAATGATCAAAGAATGAGCAAGTTGAAACCACTGTACTAGATCACTCTGTTCTGTTTTTTCACAAATATCAAGTTTTTGACTTGTGATTTGTAGTGAGTTTGCATGCAACAAACCCACACCTTATCTGGAATTTCTTCAGTTGCTCTTGAAAATGCATTAATTTTCTTTTTACAATTTTCTAATACTCTATTATTAGAATTGTCAGTGTTGGTCTCCACAACCATCTCACTCTTTTCACTTGGTCTTTTACGCCCAAAGTATTGTATCTGAATTTCATCTAACACAGAACTGACTTTAGAATGAATGCTTCTTAATGTATATCATTTCGTTTTTAAAGCTGAAGAGCTGGACCTTTTACAAAATACAATCTTCTTATAAAATGACACATTTTATTGTGGTGCAAAGGCAGCATTCCATCTGCTGTGATAAGCAAGCCACTGAATGTCCTTGAAGGTTTGTCAGTCTCCTAACTCAACAAGGATCAGGGCTTTGGAGTAGTTATCTTGTTTCACAGTTCGTTTGCTGTATTTGTCTAAGAAGAGTATAAGTTTGTCAAAAGGCTGTTGTCTTATGTTGCACAGGTTTCTCCCTTTCCACTCAAAAACTGGATTTTGAGGACGTTAACCTAATACTTCATTAGTAACTTCTTCTATATTTCTAGGCACTAATCTTTCTTTTTCAATTGGTGTACCTTCATTCTCATTGAAAAATAGCTTAGTACTCGAAGTGTTTTTCCACTCTCCTTAAAAAATTCAGTAAACGTTTGCTATATTCACTTTCATCTTTTGGCTACATTGTTTCTTCAGCGAATTAATCAGTTTATCTAAACATCTCATTCTCTTCAAAATGAATATAAATAGCATTATTCTTTAATAAAAAGTGTTGTCAACTAGACACTCAGTAAAATCTTTCTGGTTTGGTAAAACTCTTTTGCTTTTTCATAGTTCTCATAATATTAAACACTACTCTTCTACAAAAGAACTTCTGACGAAGTTCTTTAAATTTCATTTTCCCAAATCTGCCTGGTTGGGATAATTTTTTGTGGCATTATCTTTTTTAAAGAATAATACTATTTTTCTGCTCGATGTTAAGACATGTTCAATTCTGCTTAAACACTGGTTAAAGAAAGTTTACCTGATGTTATGTTTTTTCCAAAAATAGTGGGTGCACTTACTTCATTTGCATTTTTTTACCACCATTCTCTTTCTTTGGATGTGTTTCATGTTTTGAGACTTGTAGTACTGTTGATTTGTTTTTTTTTCTTTTATTTGCTGTCTCGTTGGCATCTTCAATAGTCTGGAAGCCATACAGAGTAAATAAAACACACCAATGTTTCATTTCTGCTTCCTATAGACTTATACTCCTATTATTGTGTGTTGAAGGATTAATAGAAAAGCTACTACTACATTTCAACACACTATACATTTTGCATGCTACAGTTTCATCAAACACTGATTCTATCTCATAGTAGGCTGCAACAGCAGTCACTCTTAGTGGTAGTTCAACAGAGACAAACTGCTTTGTATACAGGAACCAGGAAGGTAGTGCCTGCTGTGTACCATACATGGTAATATGAACAGAAAGGTGTCTACTAATATGTTTGGGCAAACTAAATGCCTCAGATAAACACTAGCTCCTGTGCTACTACAGTTGAACAGAGCAAATGTGCGGGATAGTAAGGTTTCATGTAAAATGAGAGTTCTGTCACAGACTTGCATGCAGAGTGAATAGCTAATTTCTATCACAACATTTCTTCTTTGGATTTAGGTTGACTGTACAAGGGCTTAGTAACTAATTCACCCCTGCACAAAGTTGTTTCCTCTATTAAAATGGTGTATGAATGACTTTACAGACTGCATGTTCTCTACTGATACCTGTCAATAGAAAAAAAAGTCAGTGTAGAACATTTTAGATAAACTCCAGACCCTCTCCCACCAGATTTAAACAGGGAATAGTTTGATTGTGGTACAGTTTCATGAAATAGTAACTTCTTTTTTGCACCAGCAAATACAGAGTAAATGGTTTACATTTTTAACACTGCACCCATCATCTCTCCTGACAGTCCTGTATAGGTTAAACAGTTGGTGTGAAGGGCTTTAGTAATAGAGGCATGTGTCCTAACAGATGTTTTCTCATAGTGAAGAGAATGTTGATTCAGTTAACAAACTGCTGTCTACTGACACCACTAAAGAGGATAAAGATGCATGTAGAAGGATTTATCCAAACACTAGGGGGCATATTATCAAGGGGCTTTATCTCCGCTTTTTTGGCTTTAAAAGCCAAGAAAGCGGAGATAAAATGATCTCCCTATTACCAAGCTGTCGCTAACACCAGTTAGCAACAGCTAATAGGAGATAGTGACCATCTTGGGCCCCGCTTTGCATGTCAGTGATATTTATCACTAATGACATGCAAAGTGGGCGTGCCAAGATGTTAGCGACTGAAAACAGTCGCTAACATCGCTATCTCCTATTACCAACTTTTGGAGATATTCGCGCTAAGCGCGAATATCTCCAAAAGCTAACACCTGCCCTGAGCAGTTCTTAGCCATGTTATCCAATGGGAGGTGGATAACATGGCTAAGAGCATTTGCTCGATAATGCATGAATATCGCTGACTTTTCAGCGATATTCATGCATTGCGGCCGTTTTTTATCGCATTTGCAATAAACCTTGCAAATAGCAAGGTTTATCTGCAATAAAAATCGCCGATTTGCGGCGATAATTTTTGTCTCTAAACAAGTTAGAGACAAAAATTATCTCTATTGGTTGGTAATATGCCCCTAGGTCTTCTATTATCACACCCATACAAACCACAACCTCTGTATGATTCAGTTACAGGAGAGGGAGGCTCATTTTCTTTTACAAACTTAGGGGCATATTACCAACCAATAGAGATAATTTTTGTCTCTAACTTGTTTAGAGACAAAAATTATCGCCGCAAATCGGCGATTTTTATCGCAGATAAACCTTGCTATTAGCAAGGTTTATCGCAAATGCGATAAAAAACGGCCGCAATGCATGAATATCGCTGGAAAGTCAGCGATATTCATGCATTATCGAGCAAATGCTCTTAGCCATGTTATCCACCTCCCATTGGATAACATGGCTAAGAACTGCTCAGGGCAGGTGTTAGCTTTTGGAGATATTCGCGCTTAGCGCGAATATCTCCAAAAGTTGGTAATAGGAGATAGCGATGTTAGCGACTGTTTCCAGTCGCTAACATCTTGGCACGCCCACTTTGCATGTCATTAGTGATAAATATCACTGACATGCAAAGCAGGGCCCAAGATGGTCGCTATCTCCTATTAGCTGTCGCTAACTGGCGTTAGCGACAGCTTGGTAATAGGGAGATAATTTTATCTCCGCTTTCTTGGCTTTTAAAGCCAAAAAAGCGGAGATAAACCCCCTTGATAATATGTCCCTTAATCCTCCTTTTTTCTATGACAAGGTAGGGGACAGGTGAGAGACCTCTTCACATTGAGGGCTGGGTGTGGTAGGCTTTACTGAGAAAGACATCCCTCTCTAAAGATGTTTGTGTGAGTGAATAGGTTGTTTAGTTCAGTAAAGTAATACCACCCTTTCTAATGATTTCTCCTCATAGAATAGACAATTTCTGTGAAAGCACTGACAGAGCAAGAAGACCCTGTGCAACCTCGCCTTCAGGAAGAAGCTGAAGACCTGGCTGTTCGAGCAGTAGCGGCACCCCCCCCCCCCCAGCGCCTTGAGACCCTACGGGTAGGTAGCGCGCTATATAAGTGTCACTGATTGATTGATTGATTGCAACAATATTTCAGCATGCTGTACATACTGCACAGCACAGTTTTGTCGAACAGTGACCTTATCCCATAGTATCCTGTAACAGCAGCCTTTCTGAATGACAGCTCAACAGAGAGCTAATATTTTGTGTAGAAGACCTTTGTGAGCTAGTACCTTCTTTATTACATGCCTTATAAAGAGCACGCTGTCTACTGATATCTGTGACCAGAGTAAAGGCTGCGTGTAATAGGCCTCAAACAAACACTAGCCCCTGTGCTATTATGGTTTATCATAGGGGAGATGAGGGATAGTAAACTTTGATTTAAAAATGAAATGTTTGTAATAGAGTTACATACAGAGAGATATGCTCACTTGTACGAGATTGTTCCCTCTCTGCGAATAGGTCTGTCAGAGGTTATTAGTTGGGTGTTAAAAGTTTTAGTGAGTAGTTTACGCCTGCACAAAGGTGTGTCACCAGACAGAATATAAGTCAAATGACCTCTGCTAAGCAGAAATCAAAGAGGATACACTTGCTACACCTCCAAACTACCAAGGGCAATTTCATGTCAAAATGACAAAAATCCATTAAGTAGAACCTGAGGTATGAATTGTTCAAGAATAAATATAAAAGTAGTGCGTAGATGTCAATAGCGCTAAGGGGTTACTTTTGATCGTGCTGGGCCGCGGCAAATCCACATTTCAGGCTGACCACGATGGAGCGCAGGCCGATTATAAGACTCACGCGTGTCTTGTTGAGAAAGTACTTTGTATGGAGCACACGTCGACATTGAAGACTTGATGCAAGGAGTAGAGGAGGTACAACATCATCATCAATCCTGTGGATAGAGGTGGAGCCTCACCAGTGATCTACACAGTCTATGAAGGTTTCGGTGTTGAACCCCTGTATGATGCAGGTGCTGCATCGTCTTTGAGCGGCAATGTCCTTTGTCGTGGAGCCACAGAGTCTGTCGAGGTGATGTCATTGATTGGCTCCTGCATCTGCATCGAAGGACAATGCGTCAGTGTTGGTTTTGGACAGCAGAAATCCCCTTTCAAGAGCCAAGGACTGGGATGGCACCACATGGCAGAGCAGGACTCACAGATTGCAGAGTTGCAGGAAGTCTTTAATGTCCCTGAGACTTTAGAACCTGGGGCAAGACAGCAAGCCCTGGGAGTCACTCTGAGTTCAAGTGAGATCAGTCTAGTCCTTGTCCTCAGCAGGGGAGAGATCAGTATGGCAGCTCAGCAAAGCAGAAAGAAGTTCCTTCAGAGAAGCAGTCAGGCAATGTGGTGATCCTGGTAGCACAACATTCAATACTTCTGGCACAGTTCTTCACAGGTCCAGTAGTATACTGTCAAAGCAGTACCTTGAAGTGCACAGGTCCCTTTAGTCTGAACCCTGTCTGCCCTGTCTGCCAGGCTATCTGTAGGGGGTAATCAGCCCATTTTATGGGACACATGACACTTCGTATTCAGGACTGTCAGCTCCCCATCCCCTCTTTCTGCCCAGGAAGAGCTTTCAGAATGTTGATGAATGTGTTTGTCTAAAGGGAATACACAAAGTGTAGCTGTCACCCACCCAAGACGTGTGTTGGAGACAGTCTACAAGGCACACAGAACAGTAAGAGTAGAAAAATGTCTGCTTTCTATAAGTGACATTTCTAAACAGTAATGTTAAATCCAATTTTACCAGTAAAGAGGATTTATCATTACCATTCCAAAGATATGAAACACGATGTAGCTACTCCTTTCTAATCAGCAATTACAGCTTTAAAGTGTTTTTAGGAAATCCCAATGACAACTTATCAGAGGAGCAGGCCTCCTAGTAGTGAAAAATTAATTTAGCTGTTTGTCACTACCAGGACATGTAAACCTTACCTGTACATGTCCTGGCTTTTACTCGCACAGCACCCTTCCCCTAGGGCTACCTAGGGTCCCCTTTATGGGTAGCATGTGTGTGCTAAAAAGAAGTTTAAGGCCTGGCAAGTAGTTTTAAATGCCAAGTCAAAGTGGCAGTAAACTGCACACATGAACCTTTCAATGGCAGGACTGAGGCAGGTTTGAGTGGGTGATTCAACCAGTGCTGCAGGTCAACTAGTAGCATTTAGATTACAGGCCCTGGATGTATGGTATACCACTTTACAAGGGACTTATAAGTAAACTAAATAGGCCAATAATGTGTACGCAAATTTCAAAATGTTTAGGGGGGGAGCTCAGGTACTTTAGTTCTGGTGAGCAGTGGTAAAGTCCTAGAGCGAACAAAAAGATACAGCAAAAAGTTGAGGTAAGAATAGAAAATGTTTGGGGGAAGACCAGCCTAAGGAAGTCAGGTCTAACCACCTATAAGTATTTAAACCCTCAAGCATTCAAGCCAATCATGATGTTGCTGTTTTAAAAAATTGTAGACAGAAAGTCAACTATTGGTTGAGACCAATATAATCTCAGTCTTGCATGTTACACAACAGTATCTGTTTCACAATACATTTACCTGATCCCCTTTATTTTAGCTTAATAATTAACATCCACTATCTATGCCTTACTTGTATTACTTTATGGTTGTTTTAACCAGTTAATGTCACTTGTACTGTGGTAATAGATGCTCTTTTCTCTCCCTGTACAATCTGACTTGCAAGACTCTGAAACATCGAAAGAAAGACCTTGTGCCAGAGTCACTCAGTCAAGTTCTATGTGATTCTTTGAGAGTCTCGCGGGATCGTACGGGGACCTCTCATCAAGGTTTACCTCTAGAAGCTTTTCAATGACTCTCGAATGACTGCAACAGATTTGTAGGAAAATAGTTGAATAAGGAAGGGACTAGCCTCTCTACTGAGAACCCTTTCTTAGATATTGGGTGACCACACTAGGGTGTGAGAAGGACTCTCTCTCATTTCAAAACTCTCTCTCAGATGACAGATATGCATTGTAGGGTATGTGGAAGGACTGGCCTTTCCACTGAGACCCTTCTCTTGGATCACAGGTGCATATATTAGGGTGTGGGGAAGGACTGGCCTCTCTGCTCAGTTCTCTCAACCAGAGGACGCATCTGTGTAATAGTGAGTAGGGAGGGACATCTTTCTCCTTTGAGACCTCTATCTCACATGAGAGGTGTGTATAGTAGGGTGTGCAAATGGGTTGTCCACTTCCTTAAGACCTCTCTCTCAGATGACAGCTGTGGCTAATAGGGTGTGAGGAAGAACTGGCCTCACCTTTCAGATCTCTCTTCCAAACAGCATGTTTGTGTAGTAGGGTGTGCAGATGGACTGGTCTCTCCTTCATGATCTCTCTCTCAGATGATGGGTGTGCATAGTAGGGTCTGGATTGGGAGAGGCCTCTCCTTTCAGACCTCTCTTCTGATGACAAGTGTACATAGCAGTGAGTGGGGATGGACTGGCCTCTTCTTTCATACCTTTCTCTCACATGCCGGGTGTGCAATGTTTGTTGTGGATGGACTGCCCCCTCCTGTCAGACCTCTCTCTCAGATGGCAGGTGTGCATAGTAGGGTGAGTGGTTAGACTGGCTTCACCTGTCAAATGTCTATCTCTCAGATGACTGGTATGCATAGTAGAATATGTGGATGGACTGGCCTGTACTTTCAGATCTCTCTCTCAAATGACATGTGTGTGTGAACTAGTGTGTGGCGAGGGACTGACCACTCCTGTCAGACCTCTCTCTCAGATGATGGGTCTGTGTAGTACAATGTAATGATGGGCTAACTCTACTTTCAGACCTCTCTCAGATGACAGGTGTGTGTAGTAGTGTGTGGGAAGGGACTACGTTTTCCTGTCAGACCTTTCTCTCAAATGACAGGTATGCATAGTAAAGTGTGTTGATGGACTGGCCTCTCCTTTAATACCTCTCTCTCAGACGACAGGTACAAAAAGTATTGTGTTCAGATGGACAGCGCTCTATTTTCAGACCTCTTCCTCACATGATGGTTGTGTGAGCTTTTTTATTGAGTGATTTTCAATTTTTGGTACGGACTCGCAAGAGGATCACAAGAGTAAAGCTGCAGCACTGCCCCCTCTGACTGCATACAGAGGATTGTCCACCTGGCTCTCACTAGAGTTTTTAATAGGCGAAAAATGGGAAACATACCACAAACAACATAGACAGTGAAGCTGTAGGGTAGCTCTGAAAAGACCCTTTTTTAACATGCAGTAACAACTTTAATTTTTTGTGTTCTCTAACTTTTTTACTTTTTTTATCTTTTTAAATGTTATAATAGAGTAGAATTAAAACATGCAATTTGGGGAGGGGGTAACAACAACATCTCCTGTAAAACGTATTTCCTAAGGGGACATGTGTGATCTTGGGCAAGCTTGTCCTGTGCAGACCTGTTTGCCTCCGATGAAAAAATGAACTGCCTAGAGAAGCAGCAAAAAATTGTGTTATTAACCCCTTTGGTGCTACATAAAGAGCATCTTTACAAGTATGTCAAAGAAATATATCTGAGGCATTAGAAGTATCTTGATACATCTAAATACATATAACTTGATAAACTATTGTAAAAGAAATTGAATAGAAATATAAGTTAGTATTTGATTTGCAAAATTCTAGAAACATAACAGTACATATTGCTCATGATGTAGCAGTATATCACAATATAGTAAAACATGTAATTTTCCCTTTTTACAATTCTTAGCTTTCATACGTTTACACAATAAACAATGTACTATATGAAGTTTCATCCTTGAACAGTGGGAAAAAAACAATTGCATGAGTTTTAGAAGAAAAAACAGAACGACACAGTACATCACGGTAAATAAGGCACACTATGCATTACACTCACTACAAATTTTTAAACAGTTGTTTTGACTATGCTTACTACTCTAATGTCAACAAACCTACCTTAAAATGTTTACCTTTATTATTATACCTGGTACTCTACTACTAATAAATGTAATCCCCACTTGAATTTTGGAGATCCTATTGAAAACATCACCCCTACAAGGTCGAATTATGTCTAAAATGCAAATGATCCACATAGACAAAGTCCAATTCATTACTTTTCCCCCAGAAATAGTACATAGAAGTTTGGTTAAAAAAAAAAGCTGACAATTTTGTATATTCAAAAGTAGTTTTGGTTCCAATTGAAGTTTGCTGAATTCCATTGTGTCCATCCGGTTTTAGTCTTTAATTAGAGCGTGTAGTATCCATATGCTATATTAAGTAATTTGTGGAAGACAAAAGAATTGTTGAATTTTGAAAAACCTTTGCAAGCTATCACCCCTGATAGGCCGAATGATGTCTAAAACATTGACAACCCAAGTACAAGAAACACCGCAAATTACTTTTTCCAAAAAATACTTCTTAGAAGAGCTTTGGTTGAAGAAACAAGAAGTAAGAATTTTGAAGTTTGAAATGCACTTTTTGTTTAAATTTAAGGTTTGTTTCATTCCACTATAGTGCAGTGTAGTGTCCCGGTGTTACATTAACTCCTTCATGAAAAATAATAGCCATAATACTATAAGCTCTTCTAGAAATTGATTTCTGTCCAGCTTTGAAGTTTGCAATTTTAGTTTGCAGTTTATATCCCTCTGCTCTACATCGTTGTTACATTAATGTAAGGTACTTCCCAATTCTTTGTAGATGCAAAGTAGACATAACATCTGATCTACAATTTGGGCAGGGCAGATTCTGGTTTGCATTTTAATCAATCTGTTCAATAGGCACAGTTTAGCAATCTGGTAGTGTTCATTTCAGAAATCCTTCAGACTTTATTTGAGTGGTAAATGTAACCAAACAATCCTCAGTCATGGTTCTATTTGGAAGTCAGTCCATATAATTAATCAATATCTACTGCTTCTTCTTCCAAAACTCCAAGCATGACCATTATACATTATGGTGCATCTTATTAAATGTTGAGAGTAAATATTAATGATCGGCTACATATATGTAAATGGCTTGAATGCCTGAAGCAGAATATATTACAGATCTGTCACTAAGTAAATGTTGGAGCAAATGATAGGGTGCTGAAGAAAATCTCTTATCTGGTTTTTGTTCAATTTGATTTACAAGATGTGGTAAATGAAACATTGAGAACAACGGAAAAAGACTTTCTCTAGGTCGTGAGTTAGCTTTGGTTATAGCCTGATGCAACATTGCATCAGAGTATCCCGTGCCTTTAGCCTTGTCTTCATCTCTTGCAGACATGTCTCAAAATCACTAGTGGAACTACATATCCTTTTAAGTTTTAAAATCTCGCCATGGGGCATACTACTGATGGTATGCTTAGGGTGTAAACTAGTGGCGTGCAAATGTCGTGTTTCCAGCAGTAGGTTTTCTGAAAAGTGTTGTTTCTAATCTGGCATTTTTGATGTACACTTTCACATCTAAAAATTATATTTCACATTTGCTAATGTGAGACGTGAAGTTAAGGTTGAGGGAGTTATCATTTATCTCTTTCAAGAATGTTAACTCTTCTTCCTCATCCCCTTGCCATAAAAAAAACGTCATCGATCAACGTCAACGCAAATATTTCACAATCTTTTCATTAACCCGTACACGATGTTTGATGTTTAGGACCTGTTCCTTCCACCTGCCAACGTGTAAACATGCATAGCTAGGGGAGAAACAGGATCCCATCGCCACACCCCTTAATTGTTTCCACAAATCTTTACCAAAGAGGAAAAAATTATTGTAGGGACACCATTCAATGAGACTGATAATGACTTTGTTGTGTTCATGATATTCGTAAGCTCTTCTACTCAAAAAATGTTCAACCGCTTTCAAACCACTGGTATATCCTATACTTGTATATAGGGACTCTACATCCAAAGTTATTAACAACATATCGTCACTCCATTCTAGGTCCCCAATTTTCTGCAGGAAATCACTAGTATCTTTAACAAAACTTGGCAAGCTCTTTACCATGTCCTGCAGAAAAAAGTCAATATACTGCCCAACCTGTTCACCTGCACTTTTAATTGCCTAGATAATCGGTCTTCCCGGCGTTGGAATAATGCACTTATGAACTTTGGGGATTAAGTAAAACACAGGAAGGACAGGGAATTCATTGTTCATAAACTTGAATTCTTCCATAGAGATCAAACCTTCTCTGCGCCATTTGGATATCAACTTTAGTAGAGTCTCTTTAGCCTTTGTATATTCTTTGTGTGTGGTTTTTTCATAACAGTTGCCTTCTTGTAATTGTCTATACGCTTCCCTGGTATAATCCTTTTTAGGCCAGATGACAACATTTCCACCTTTATCTGAGTTTTTTATCACAATTTCTGTGTTGCTACTCAATTTTTTCATAAGGGTGGTATTTTCTAATTGTTTATGATGACATATCCTCTTTTTATTGCCTCTGGTCGTTCTGTAGAGTTGCTTCATATCATTAGTCACACAGTCATGGAATGTGTCTACAGCATCCTTGGTCATTAAAGGAACAAAACTGGATTTGCTTTTGAAGGGGGTAATCCCAGCTCCTTTTTGTAGCATGATTATTTTGCTTAATCTGGTTTGCGTACTTAAATTAGCATCCGGGCCAGATGCCTGGGAATCTGTCGCATCTTTGAGGTCATGTAAATTGAGGAGAATAGAGACATCTGATGACAAAAGTCCCGCTCCGTTCATATGTATTGCTGAGGAAGGGCGAGCTTCTACTTTAATGGAATTTTTTAAATTTTGAAGTGCAAAGAATTTTTTTTATTTAAGTTTTCTAATAAAACAGAAGACCTCTATGCATGTTGCTGCATAGTTGAAGGATTGTTTGGGGCAAAAATTGAGAACAAGAGATAATAGTTGTTCCTCTGCTTTAGATAGCGTGATGTCAGACAAATTAATGATGGATTTCTTAACTATTGCCGTTTCCTCTGCCACGTTGATTTCGGCTTCTTTTTTTGTTGTTTTTTGTTTGTGCTTTCTTCTTCTTTCTCATCTTCTTTTGTTCCTACGTTTTTTGTTACATTCTTTAGTCTCGGTCTCAGTGTTTGTAGTCTTTCTTCGACTAAAACATCTAATTCTTCCTCCAAATTCAATTTAGTCGCTGTCTGTGGAATAGAATCTGAGTCCCGACTGGACTCGCTGGTGGGAGATACCGTATCAATGCTGGACAATTCTTCATTGGCATTGCCCATTCCCGTTGTTACTATTTGAGGAATTACTTTCTTATTGCCTTTATCGCTATACTGTTGTCTTTTGATAGCATTATATTTACGCGTGAAAGTGAAGATCTGACCGTTGTCATAGTCTGCCTGATCACGTGCAAACTTCTGGACTTTTCTAATTTTTATTTTGTTGTCATGTTTCTTCAATCTTTCGCCCATGGTATCTTTCAGTCTTTTAATTAAATCAGTTTCCTCAAAATTCTCAATTTCAGTATTTAGTCTCTCTATTTCTTTCAAGATTTCCACACGATCAATCAAAGCATATTTATTTAACATGTGGACTAAATTCATAGATGCTGCCAGGTTGCTGTGCCCCCATTCTTTCCACATTAGGGGGTTCGGTTTGTTGAAGCTGGGTGCGAGTAAAATCCGTAAACCTCTAGGGACTTGCTCCGCTTCTGCATACTTGGTCAATGAGTAATGTTCCCACCACTTAGTGATTTCAAGTCTCTTGTTTTTTTCTAGATCATTAAGAAGTGTTTTTAATTTTTTTTCTTCTTCGCTTGCGTCAACATTGTTTGGAACTTTATTGAAACCTGCCCCAGAGGCCGGTTTGTTCCCGAATAACTCCTCCGCCACCGCCTCTCATGCGTGGACAGCTTCCGCAGAGATGCTGTTTAAACCTATTAATTTTCTTGTAAATCCCTCTGCTTAATTACAGGCAGCTCCAATCTTGAGTGCGCCGATCTCTTTACCTCCCCACCTATGCTCTGCCAATGACTCACCGCGTAGCGAATAGTCCAGCCTCCGACCCAGTCGCCGCTTGTTTTCTTCGCTTCTCGCTTGTTACAGTCTTCCGGCCGCAGTAGGGGGTGTTCACCAAGGTTCCGACAAGGATTCTGCAAAATGGTGGTTTGAAGGTGAAAGCCACCTTCAAATTTATATATACTAAAAAAATATAGGTTTCAGGGACGTTCTAGTTAGTTGAACATTTGACTCATATAAAACCAGAGAAATTCGCCTGTTATAGTTAGTTGAGATAACCATAACTCGCGCCCTTGCAATGCACTGCTGATGGTGTCAAATATTACATCACTCATGACATGGTCAGTGACATCACTGATGACATCTCAAGTGACATTACTCATGACATCATCCAGTGAATGTGTGTTTCTGTAAAGTTTTAATATGTTTTAGATATATATGCTAAGGCTTATTGAAGAATGAATACATTTACAAGTGCCTAAAGGAATTATTTTGTAGGTGCGTGACTGACTGTTTAAGTGAGTCATTGAACATGTCTTACTGAATGCATGGGTTAGTGACTAAACCATGTGAAAGTCTGTATTGGTCTCTCCATTGGTGTGTAAACAACTGCATGGGTTGCTGAATAGCTACATGAGTGTGTATATCGGGTATTGATTTCTTGTCTGAGTATCTGTATGTGTCCCTGAGTGTCTGTGTGGGTGGGTGGGTGTATTACTCTGTCCATATATGTCTGACTGGGTGATTCAGAGGTTGTATGGATTAAAAAGTTAATCTGGGAAGGGCTGTATGGGTGAGTTAGTGTGTCTATGGGTGTGTTGGTGAGTGAATAAATGTCTCAGTGGTATATCTGAGACTAACTACATATGTTTTAAGCCACTATTTGTGAGTGTTGGAGTATATAAATGAGTATACATGAGACTAAGTTATTTGAAGAGTGGGTGTATAAATAAGTGTCTGCTTCGATCAGTGACTGTATAAGACAGTAAATATGTGTTAGTATCTGTGTAAATAATAGGCATGGGCGGAAAATCCGTTCCGCTCGCGGATTTTGCGGATTTTCGGCAAATTCGCGGTCCGCGAGATTTGCAAATTTCCCGCAAAATCCGCGAGCGGAACTGATTGGGTCAAAAGTTGAAGCTGACTTTTGTAACTATTTTAGAATGGCGCCGGCAAGCTGCCAACAAGCTGCCAGAGCCATTCTAAAATAGTTACAAAAGTCAGCTTCAACAGGAAGCACTAATAGATAAAGTAAAGCAGGTGCTCTAGTTGAAGCTCAAAATCAGTTACACAATCATTAATCACCCCAAACTTGGAGTGATTAATGATTGTGTAACTTAATTTTACCTTCAACTCGAGCAGCTGCTTTACTTTATCTATTAGTGCTTCCTGTTGAAGCTGACTTTGTAGCTATTTTAGAATGGCGCTGGCAGCTTGCCGGCACCATTCTAAGTGGGGCTGAGGGCAGAAGGGCACAAAGTGGGACAGAGGGCAGAAGGGGACAAAAAACGAGTTAGGCAGAGGGCAGAAGGGCACAGAAACGAGTGGGGCAAAGGGCAGAAGGGGACAAAAACGAGTGGGGCAGAGGGCAGAAGAGCACAAAAACAAGTGGGACAGAGAGCAGAAACGAGTGGGGCAGAGGGCAGAAGAGCACAAAAACGAGTGGGGCAGAGGGCAAAAGGGCACAAACACGAGTGGGGCAGAGGGCAGAAAGGCACAAAAACGTGTGGTACAGAGGGCAGAAGGGCATAAAAAACGAGAGGGTGGTAGTGATGAACCAGAGGGCGCATCGCGGTCTCGCACAAAAAAAAAACGCGAACACGCAAAGCGCCCCGTGAACATGCCAAAACGCCCCGCGAACACGCAAAAATAAAAAAATCCGCAAATTCGCACAAATTTGCGAATTTTGTGGATCGCGAATTCGCAAATCCGCAAATTCTCAGATCACGAATTCGCAACATTTGCCCATACTTAGTAAATAAGTGATGTGGTATGTCTGTAAATAACGGAGTTGGTGTTTATAACTGCATACTTGATTAAATGGGTATATGATTGATTCTTTGCATTATTGGCTAGGTAAGTGAGTAACTGTGGATGACTGGCAGATTGCGCCTGCATGTATAGATGTATGAGTGCATACTATAGTCCTGTATTGATTAGTAACTACATGTATAAGTGACTGGATGTATGTGCAGACTTAGGAAATAGTGAGTGCTATGTAGTATATAGCATTCTTCTGTGAATGGTTTCAAAAATAGTAGTCAGCATGTTAGAATGGGTGTATCAAAGTTTAAATTACAGCATCAGTGTGTGCATCAGATTGTCACGTGGATGATGTAATGAGTGATATCATTTGAGATGTCATCTGTGATGTCATCAGTGATGTCACTGGCCATGTCATGAGTGATGTAATATGTGACATCATCAGCAGTGCATTGCGGGCGCGCGAGTTATAGTTGGCTCAACTAACTATAAAAGGCGAATTTCTCTGGTTTTATATTAGTCAAATGTTCAACTAACTATAACGTCCCTGAAACCAATTTTTTTAGTGAATTTCTAAGGTTTTTTAAATGCTAATTTCTAACTATAACGTACATGAAATCTATGGTTTTTTCAGTTAATTTCCAAGGTTTTTTTAAATGTTAATTTCATATTTTATTGTTTCTAAAACCTGTATTTTTTCAAATATTTGTTTTATATTTTGAAACTCCATTATAATTCTTCTTTTTTTTAACTTTACAAATTATGTAAAGTTTTATATCTTCCCCAAAAAATATGTATATATTTTTTTGAGGGGGGAAAAAACTGGTCTCCCATACCGGTAGCGTACCAAGCTCCATCACCACACAAATCCTATCCGCCATATCGCTAAACTCGTAAATGATGCACATTTCGTATCCGACGACTTCGTGTCACCGCGTCCCACATAACATCATATACACATGAAGTCACCCCAGGTGCTACTTTGGTATCCGACGGGTACGCAGTACCAAGCCACGCATTACGTCATGTACGTATGGGGTCGCGCCCTCTGCGCTTTGCGTATGCGACGAGTACACGCTGCCAGGCCCTGTGTCACGTCACAGACGTATAGTATCACGCCGAGTTCCCATTCCATTTTTTTTGTCTCAAAAGTATATCTAAATATTTTAAACAGTATATGAGAGCAAGCAATTATTTAAAATATTTTAAACATTTATATATTTCTAACTGTAATAAACTTATATAATGATAAATATATTTTGTCAAAATCGTGACGGATGTGGCCTCCTTGCCACTCGGTGCGGGATTGCCATGTGAACTTAAAAAAAAGCATTAGATTGGTTCATAACATTTCCCATTGTAACAGTTGGATGACCCCACCCATTTTACTCATTCTCTCTACAGCATTTGATGAGAGACACCTCTTCTCCTTAGAAAGCTTTTTTGAAAAGTGTTTTCCTGTATACACATGGCTTATATAACACACAACATGCAACGATCATGCTCTGTACATTAGCCATCCACTTGTGATTGCCATGCATCTCAAAGGTTCCATTAAAAAACAAACATGTATTACACGATGCCCCTGGTGTCTGTGTGTGCACATTCTTGTGCTCCCTTTTGGCCTCGGTATTCGTGGCTCTAAGAAGTATCAGGAGTCACGGGCAGAGTGGGTTTAGATCAAATGTGACAAACAGTAAACAGCAATGTGTAGATTTCTTTTGCTGTACGCTTTGTTGTCAGGCTTTACCAATATAGTAGTGTGTTATATGTGAGACTTTCAGATTCACATTTCACATGCATTGCTTGACTGTAATGAGTGTTATCACTGTGTATGACATAGCCTCACTGCTGATCCTCCCTCCATCCGAGTACGTTCACATGTCTACGCTACACAATAGCAACACTTTCAATAATACCGCACACCATTAACATGCGTGTCTGTGCATATCCACAACCTTGACAATGACATGTAATGTTTACCATTCAATCTTTTTAAACGCCATCTCATTAACTATAGTTTCTGCCCTCCCGACACATGCTACACTAATCTAAATTGCACACTCTGCGAGGTCAAAACTACAAAAGAAACACACATAAGCACACTTCCTGGCCAGACAGGAATGGAACATTGCCCAGGTCCCCGGAATAATTATTCACACCCCTACGCTGGCTTGGAGTACGCAAGCCCAGTCCACTTTGCGTATTTATAAATAGGATAACCACGATGCCACACGTCCCTCTTCTTCCAGACTGCCTCAGGTGATATGCCGCATCCACCTCGCATATCACAATGCACAATAAAAAAAAGAAATGGATCCATGAGGTGTACACCATCCTGGCAATCAACACGGGCTCTAAATTGTGAGCCCTACTGCCCGTCGTCTACTAAAGGGATCCATGAGGTGTACACTATCCTGCAATCAACACTCATCCGAATTTTGAGCAATGCTGCCCGTTGTGGTCGCTCACACAACAATGACAGCAGGTAAGCAGGACCTCCAATTGAGTGCGGTGCGGCGGAGACGGGTGGGGTGCATCACCCTGGCTGCGCAGGTGCGAACAAATATTGTTGTAGTGCGTAATGATGTGATCTCTGACCTCATTCAGTCTCATCTCTGTCTTATTTTAAAGACCTGCTAGAGCGGACTGTAAGTCTGAGCCAGTGGGCAGTGCTGCCCTACCGGCACCTCTTGTGCGCGGTGCTGCAGGAGGGGTGGGATGCATCAGCCAGAGTATGCACGTGCGAATAAGCAATATTTCCGTGTGTAATGATGTGATGTCTGACCTCATTCAGCCACATCTCTGTTTCATTTTAAAGACCTGCTGTACCATACTGTAGGCCCGAGCCTAGGGGCAGCGTGCTCTACAAACACCTGTTGCGTGCGATGCTGCGGGAGGGGTGAGGTGCATCACCCTAAGTGCGCATGTGCGAAAAAGCAATGTTGCTGTGCGTAAAGATGTGATCTCTGACCTCATTCAGTCACATCTGTCTCATTTTAAGGAACTGCTGGAACATGCTGGCGTTGGCTTTTAGGACACTGTAGTGAGCTTGTAACTAAGTGTACATGCACACAGCCTTCCACCACTGCATTACACAAGCACATTATGCTTCTAGCATGCGCTCTGTTCCTTTCTATATAAACCTTTGTATGACGTATAATTATTTAACCTTGTGAATTCTCGAGCACTCCATCTTCTCCTTGAACCATGATTACCACTAACAGTTGGTAGATCTTACTTCAAAAACAAAGGATGCACTCAACTCCTATTTTCTATCAAGCTTAAAATAAACCTTCATTTTCCTCCAGATGTTTCCACCATTAAATTATTTCTCCCTTTTCAGACAATCCATTGATTGGCTCAAGAAGGGCAGAGCAGGAGCTGATGCCGCAATGATGCCCAGGGCATTCTGACACCTTCCATCGTGGTATCAAGACACCATCGCCGACGGGAGACCTGGTCTACCTTACAAACGTACCCCGGACTCGGAGCTTGCACTAACACTTCGTGGGACACACTGGTGGTAGCAGGTGAGCAGTGAAGCCTCGGTGTGCAAGACCTACAATTGAGCATAGTGCCGGGGAAACGGGCTGGGGTGCAGCACCCTGGGTGCATAGGAGCATGCAAGCGATTTTCCCGTAGCTAATAATGTACGACTATAATATCAAAGAACGGCGATAACATTATCACCACTTCAGTGGCAGGAAACTGCCGCTAAAGTGGCTATAATGGGCTTGATAATATGCCTTTGTGAATTCCCATAGAAGCCCAGGTTCACATCACAACCTGGGTTTCTATGGGAATTCAGAAGGGCATATTATCAACCTCTTATTGTCGCTTTAGCTGCATTTTCCTGCTGCTAAAGCAGCGATAATGTTATTGCAGCAATAATGTTGACCTCCCCACGGTCCCCAATCGAGAGGGCCAGCCCCGGGGGATGGGGCCCCTGGGGCTACAAGTGGCCCAGGAGGGGGGCCATGCCGCCCCTCTCCCCATAAGTAATAAATAAAAAAAACAAAAAAATAGAAAGGCCAGCCCCGGGGGATGGGGTCCCCGGGGCCATAAGTGGCCTGGGAGGGGGGTCACAAGGCCCCCCACCCCAATAGTAAACAAAAAAAAAAAGGCCATTCTCGAGGGATTGGGTCCCCAGGGCAATTAAGTCCTCAGAAGGGGGTCCATGCGGCCCCCTTCTGCATTTTTTTTAAATTACAAAAAAAATATTTTGGGGGCAGGCCCTGGGGGATGGGGTCCCCAGGTCCCAAAAAATAGAAAAAGAAGGGGGGTTACACAGCCCCCTTCTTAAATTTTTTTTTTTAAAAGACCGGCATCGCGCCGGGGGCCAGGCCCCCTCCTTTCATCACTCTGCAAACGCGCTCCCTGGCGCATTTCCAGAGGGGGAACGTATTCCACTTGAATAATGGGGGTCCTTGGAGGCCAACTAGCCCAGGATATGCCAGGGGGCTGCGTTGCAGAGAGGTGTTCTGAGCCCATGCCCCTTTTTACACCTCTCTGCAACTCAGCTCTGTGGCACATACTGAAGGTAGCTAGTGGACTAGTTGCACCCCTGGGATTGTCAGTATTCAAGGGAAGTTAATCCCCAACTTAAAACCATGGGGCGGGTTTGCACAGTGGTGAAGGCAGGGGGCGAGCCCTGAGTTCACATGTGTGCACCCTGTGGCGCGGTTTAAGTTGGGGAATTAATTTCTTGTCAATCCTGAGGGCTCCTGGGGGCCAACTAGCGCACCAGGTACCTCCAGTAATAATAATAATACTGATATTTATAGAGCGCGAACAGCTACCTCCGAGGAGGTGTCCCGGCGCTAAATGAGCAGCTAGATGTATTAGCGAGAAAGAGAGTGGTTTAAGCTTTTTGAGTAAAGAGCCAGGTCTTAAGTTGCCTCCTAAAACAGGCTTCTGAAGTTGCAGCTCGAATAGCGAGCGGCAGATCATTGCACAATTTTACTGTCCCGACCGAAAAGGTCCTGCCCCCAAGTCGGGCTCTCCGGGCTCAAGGAACATGCAACAAAATCAATGCGTTGGAACGAAGGGACCTCGTCTGCTGGTATCGGGGAAGTCTCAATATAAGATAGTTAGGACAGTTGCCCCGTAGTGCCCTAAAGGCCAGGGTCAGTGCCTTAAATTTGATCCTGCAGGCCACTGGGAGCCAGTGCGGACTGTGCAGATGAGGAGAGACATGCTGTCTAAAAGGAATGTGTTTTATCAGCCTTGCAGCAGCATTCTGAATGGTCTGTAAACGTTGAATAAGATATTTCGGCAGACCAAGATAGAGGCCGTTCGCGAAATCCAGCCTCGATGTAACAGTCGCATGAACTACAGCTTTACGGCAGTCTTCTGGTAGCAGTTCAAGAAATTTACGTAGATTCCTAAGTTTATTTAGGCACCCCGCCGAGACCTGCTTTATGTGTGCAGAAAAGGAGAGGCTTTCATCCCAGCTCACTCCCAGGTTTTTAGCGCTACTGCTGGGAAGTGGATGAGAGCCCATTTCCGGTGGCCACCACAAATCCAGCGGGGGCTGCAGGCCTTTTCCAAAGAAGACCACCTCAGTCTTGCCCGCATTTAATTTTAATTTATTAGTATTCATCCGTATGGCAATGTCACGTAGGCAGCCCTTGAACTTGCTAAATGCTGCCACAGTCAATTCTGTGTAAGGGAAGACTAGCTGGGTGTCGTCTGCGTACGATATCGTCTTAATCCCCCATTTAGCAATTAACGTAAAAAGTGAAGCTAGGTAAACATTAAAAAGCAAGGGACTAAGTGCTGATCCTTGGGGGACCCCGCACCAAAGGCATTTTGGCTTGGAAGCGAAAGGACCCGAGGCAACTTTCTGGGAACGATCACTTAAATAGGAGTGTAGCCAAGCCAGTGCTTTATCTTTCAAACCTACTCCTTCTAATCTCTGCAAGGGTCTAGCATGGTCGACGGTGTCAAACGCCGCAGATAGATTCAAGAGCACCAGCATAGCTGATGCTCCTGAATCCAAAGACCACCTAATCGACTCTGCCACCTCAATGAGGGCGGTCTCGGTGCTGAAGCCCGATCTAAAACCGGATTGAGTATCATGCAAGATGTTATTTGTTTCAACGAAACTACTCAGTTGGCGTTGTACCAGTTTTTCAAGCATTTTTCCAGGGGCGGCCAATAGGGAGATAGGCCTAAGATTACTAAGGTCCTCTGGGGCTCCATTTGTTTTTTTTTTCAAGGGAAGAAGTGTTGCATGTTTCCAACAGTCGGGAAACACCCCAGACGCAATAGAGATGTTCCAGATATGTAAAAGTGTTTCTACGAGGGAGCATGACATCACCTTCCATAACTTGGGCGGACAGGGGTCATCCGGAGCTCCAGATTTGCACTTCTCTATTTCTTCCAGTGCCTCTTTAAATAAAAAAGGATGAAACTGGACCATTGGCCTGGTTACAAAAAAGTACATTTATTGAAAAAGGGATCAGGTAGTGATCAGACCAGACCAGTGGTTGAAGGGTATCAGCTATAATTCCCTGAATATTTGAAACAATTAAATCAAGTGTATGCCCTGCCCTGTGAGTGGGATAGGAGATGATTTGTATTAGACTGGCTGCTTCCAAAGTAGACATTAATTGGGCGGCCTGAGGGCAGCTGGGCCTATCTGCATGGATGTTAAAATCCCCCAATACTATAAAATGAGAGTGAACTAGGGATCTTTGGACAATAAGGTCAGAAAGCTTGCATGTACTTTCTGGAGTACAATCCGGGGGTCTATAAGTGACCAACCCTGCTAGCGACAACTGTGGATTGACTTGAAAACAGAAGTACAGACCCTCAATGCCTTTTATAGTGATGGGTGTAGAGGACATTAAGGTGAAGTTTTCCCTAAGAATGAGAGTCACCCCGCCACCCCTTCTGTCTCCCTCTCTATTAGAGAAGCTCATTTTGAAACCCAAAGGGATAGCCAAGGTGATAGAGGCTAGATTATCTTCTTTCAGCCATGTTTCTGTAAGAAATAATGCGTCCCACTCTGAATCCGCGAGCAGTAGCCTTATATCATCTGCATGCCTGGGAAAGGATCTACAGTTCAGTGGGCCTGCCCGAAATGTTGTTTTGGGGAGGCCGACGGCAGAGTTGGTCTTATGCTTTAAATTCAGATTAGCTGATGTAGAGACAGTGTCCATTACCCAACCACAATCAAGACACACCGACGGCAGCTCAGCGCTTGCTAGGTTAGTTCTGGTTGACTTGCACTGCTTTGTAGTGTTCATTGCTAATAAATCGGACCTGGACCAGTAAGCCCTCCTAGTATTCCTGCACTCACCGGCAACACCTCTCTGCAACGCAGCTCTGTGGCGCTTATTGGAGGTACCTAGTGAGTTAGTTTGATCCTAGGGACCATTAGGAGAGAAGGGGACTTAATCTTTCAACTTAGAACGGCCACAGGGCGCGTTTACACAGTGGTGAAGGGAGGGGACAGGGCCTGAGGTGTTGTGTGCAAACACACCCCATGGCGCGTTTTAAGTTGGGGGAAAAATTTCCCTTCAATTCTGAGGGACCCTGTGGGCCAAGTAGCCCACCAGGTGCTTCCTGGAAGCGCCACTGCGCTGTGTTGCAGAGAGGTGGTGCAGGCCATGCCCCTTTTTACATCTCTCTGCTATGCAGCTCTGTGGCGCTTACTGGATGTACCTAGTGGGCTAGTTGGACTCTAGGGCCCCTCAGGATTGAAGGGGAATTATTTCCTCAACTTAAAACACGCCACAGGGCGTGCTTGCACAGTGGTGAAGGGAGGGGATGGTATAGGAAAGTGGCTCTATATATTTTGGACCAAAGTAAAATCAGCGGAACTACGAATTCCGATTTACTCACCTGTTATCAGGGGAGACCTCAGTGATGCATCTTTGAGCCCAGTACTGATCCTGAAAAGTAATTCTAACCGTACTTACCAGTAACTTGAATTTCCTTCCATAGGCTAACGTTGACTGGTTTCACATGGAAATTCTTCTGTGTGTGAAGTTTGGGAACTTTAAAATATTCCTCCAAAATCAGCCAAACGACGAATTCCGATGTACTCACCTTTTATCAGGAGAGATCTTGGTGCTGCATCTTTGAGCCCAGTACTGATCCTGAAAAGTAATTGTAACCATACTTACCAGTAACTTGAATTTCCTTCCATAGGCTAACGTTGACTGGTTTCACTTGGAAATTCTTCTGTGTGTGAAGTTTTGGAACTTTAAAATATTCACCTAAAATCAGCCAAATGACAAATTCCGATGTACTCACCTGTTATCAGGAGAGATCTCGGCACTGCATCTTTGAGCCCAGTACTGATCCTGAAGAGTAATTGTAACCATACTTACCAGTAACTTGAATTTCCTTCCATAGGCTAACATTGACTGGTTTCACATGGAAATTCTTCTAAGTGTGAAGTTTTGGAACTTTAAAATATTCACCTAAAATCACCCGAAAAACAAATTCTGATTTACTCACCTGTTATCAGGAGAGAACCCAGTGCTGCATCCTATAGCCCAGCACTTAACCTGAAAAGTAATTCTAACCGTACTTACCAGTAACTTGTATTTACTTCCAAAGGAATCCATTGTCTGGTTTTCACAAGAAAAGTTTCTAAGTGTCTATTTTCACAAACTACAAATATTCCTTTAAAAATTGCCTGTATGACTTAAACACATTCTTTCGACTGTTTACAGGAGATGCATCAGTGCTGGAGGCAAGATACACCACTTATTAAGAAAAAGTAGGATAACATTGGTGATTCTATGTGAAAAAGTTTCTTAGTGTCAACTTTTAAAATACAATAATATTCCTTACAAATCACTACTGTAACCAAAACACTTTTACTCAAGTGTTTGCAGGAGATGTACCAGGACTGAATCTAGGATCCAGTCCTGTGATTAGAAAAGTAATCCATAAAGTAACTAATTGCATTTAACTAGAAATACCCATTGAGTTCATTGTTGCATTGTTTTTTAAATTGTGTTGCCCATTGCAACTATTGTACTTATAAGTCTATTGCCTATTTACAAAGTATTTAAACTAAAGTAATTCATTCTGAGAAAGTATATTTTGTAATGTAATGTATAATGTAATTATAATATAATTTAAAGAATAAAATATCTAAAAATAAATTGTTATAAAAAATTTACTAAATCAGTATTAAAAAAATATAACAATTAATACATTTAAAAATCCTATAGTTAGGAATTAGCATTTAAAATACCTTCGAAATTCACTGAAAAAAACCATATGTTTCAGACATGGTGTAGTTAGGAATTAGAATTTAAAAAACATTTGAAATTCGCTGAAAAAACTGTAGGTTTTAGACATGTTATTGTTAGGAATTAGCATTAAAAAAAACTTAGAAATTCACTGAAAAAAACATAGGTTTTAGGGGAGTTATAGTTAGCTGGACATTTTAGTCGTACAAAACCATTGAAATTCCTCCGTTATAGTTAGTTGTACTGACTATAACTCGCGCGCCCGCAATCCACTGCTCATGACGTCACATATTACATCACTCATGACATGGTCAGTGACATCACTCATGACATCACTGATGACATATTAAATCTTATCATTTTTCAAGTACATTACAAATCCTATGACAGTACTGAATTCGAAAATTAGTATTGCACAATACATCTATCTCTAAATTACTCTTCTTTGTAGTTTCAAAGAACAGTGTATTTGGAACCCTTCTCTCACCCTGCTTTACCTCATTTGCCATAGCGACCTCCTTTGCACCACACTCTATTCTACCAGTAAGTCAAAAAAGTTCACAGTAATTTCGAACAGGAGCATACCAGCTTCGTGTTCAACTGCAGCAGGTGCGGTTCACTGCTTTAAAATGTTAGCATATCCCCAATAGCTTAACTTGTCTTAAATGTAGTCACAGATCTAGTTACTTTACATATTAAATCACTACTTATTTTAGCTACCAAATTATTTACACCACCCAGTCAAATGCATCCTTTTCTTAAACCAGGTCCACTCTGCCATTTTACTGTTTTATATTCTACCAACTACCTCATTCAGCTGCAGCCTTCTCCTGTGTGACACTGCTCTTTCATTCAAAATGATTGGAGTGTGGGTCATAGCTTTGTATTTTGTGCCAGATCTGTGCTAGAAAGAGTGGCATTGACATAGACTTGGATTTTTCTAATGCGGACATTACTTGGATTGGCCAGAGAGGGTTAAAGTGGCAGTAATTGCTACCTTTGTTTGAGAGAATTGCAGATTGCCAATATCCAGACCTCTTGATTGTGTACTGTTGTGGCAATGACCCAGTCACTTTTACTGGGGTAGGTCTGGAAACAGCAATGAAAAAAACTTTGACACTTTTCCCATGCACAGCCTTGGTGTTCTCCAACATTTGCCATGTGCAGAAATGAAAAAGGTCAGATGAATTCTGTCCACAAATAGACAAAGCCAGGAAACATGTTAATAAAACGGTTTCTGCGTTCCCCAAAGAACACACAATGGGTTCCATCTACAACAACTTGAGCTTTGACATGGAGCATATACATAGACGTAATGGAGTACATTTCTCTGAGAAATGCAGCAGGATATTCCTTAACAACTTGCAACAGTGCATCCTGTTTTATGTGTAGTTAGCATATACACAACTCAAAGGCTGCTCCAAGAGCCACCCTATTGTCAAACACTATATAATTTTTATGAGGAGACTGAGGAGAACATTGAGTTGTAGGAAATTTGTGCCGGCGTGATGATCCCACACAGAAATGTGAGAAAAACATGATTTATTAGCTACATTGGAGGTTTGCAGGGTATTCGGGGTAAGAAAGCATTGGGAAATTCATATGTCACACCTCCCTAGGCTCACCCACGTGTTTAGTTTTAGAAAATGTCTGAGTTTGATAGGTTTTCCTCGTTGGCTGCCAAGACCGGTACCAAAAAGGCAGGTGCCTCCCTTGCAAAACCAGGTTGTTTTGTGATTGATAATTCTGATGTCTCCACAATATGTTTTGGGCCTTTCCCTTTCACTGGCACTTCGCCCACCCACACAAGTGAGGTAGCAATTGTATCAGAAGACTGGGGAATGCTGGGTGGTAGGAATTTTGTACCGGCCCGGTGATCCCACAACTTTCCCACACAATAATTTGAGGACCATTTTATTTTTTAGCTAAATTTGATGTTTGCAGGGATTAAGGGTAAGAAAACTTTAGGGGAATCCATGCAAGCTACACCTCCCTGGACTTTCTCAGGTATCTAGATTTCATAAATGTCTGGTTCTAGTAGGGTTCCCCAGGACTTTTCCTAACAGAAATGGAAGGAAAATGTGTTTTTAGGCGCAGTTTGAGCTTTGCAGAGGGTTCTGGGTAAAATAACCTAGTGGGAGCCATACATGTCACCCCATTCTTGACTTTCCTGGGTGTCTAGTTTTCAAACATGTGCTGGTGCCGGCTGATATGGGGCCCTAAAAATCCACAGCTATCCAGATTGCAAAAACCACATCGTTTTTCAGAGGGAAAAATTAGACGCACCTATGTTGCATTTGGTGCCTTTTCGTGCCACGGGCACTTGGCCTACTTACACAAGTGAGGCACTGTTTTTCTAGGGAGACTTGGGAGAATGCTGGATGTTGGAAAATGTGTGGCTGCATGCACTTTCCCTGTCTCTTCCTCATAGAACTGTGAGGAAAAGGTGCTTTTTTAGTCAAAGTTTGAGGTTTGCAAGGGATTTTGGGTAGTAGAATATGATGGGAGCCATGCAAGTTAGCCCACCCTAAATAACCCTTGGAGTTTAGTTTTCAGAAATGTACAGGTTGGCTAGTTTTCCCAAGGTGCCAGTTGAGCTAGGGTCCAAAATCTAGAGATATCCACTTTGGACAAAAGTTTCAGTTTTCGGTGGAGAAATGTGATGCCTCCACATTGTATTTTTAGTTGTTTGCTGTCATGGACACTAGGCCTACCCACACAAGTGAGGTACCATTTTTATTGGGAGACTTGGGGGAATGTGGGGTGGATAGAAGTGTGTGGCACCTCATTGATTCCAGAACTTTCCATCACAGAAATGTGCGGAATTACTTTTTTAGTTGAAGTGTGATGTTCCCAAGGGATTCTGGGTAAAAAGCATAGTGAGAGCCATGCAAGTCAGCCCACCCTGGATAGACGTAGGTCTCTAGTTTTATATTAATAGACTGGCTAGGTTTCCTGAGGTTCTGGTTGAGATAGAGTCCAAAATCTAGAGCTACCCACATTTGAAAAAAAAAGGTCAATGTTTGGTAGGATAGTGAGCTGCGTCTATGTTGCATTTTGGGCAGTTTCCTGTTGAGGCACTAGGCCTACTGACACAAGTGAGGTACTATTTTTATTGGGAAACTAAAGGAAATGCCTGGGGGATGTAGTCTGTGGCTTCCCCCAGATTCTAGACCTCTCCATCACAGAAGTGTGAAGAAAATTTGTTTTTTCAGTCAAAGTTTGAGGTTTGCAAGGGATCACACAAATCAGCTCACCTTAGATATCCCTAGCTGTATAGTTTAAAAAAATGTACAGGGTGCCTAAGTTTCCCTAGGTGCTGACTGAGCTACGGTCCAAAATCTAGAGCTACCCACATTGGAAAAAAGGTCCGTTTTTGGTGGGATAATGAGCTACGTCTATGTTACCTTTAGGGAGTTTCCTGTCAGGGCAATAGGAGTCCTACCCACACATGTGAGGTATCATTTTTATGTGGAGACTTCAGAAAATGCCTGATGGAAGGATGTTTGTGGTTCCCCGTAGATTTCAGAACTTTCCATTACAGGATTTGAGGAAAATGTGTTTTTTCAGTTAACGTTTAAGATTTGCATTGAACTAAGTTATAAAATGTGGCGAAATCAGCCCACCCTGGATATCCCTAGGTGTTTAGTTTTCAAAAATGTACAGGTTGGCAAGGTTTCCCTAGGTTCTGGCTGAGCTACAGTCAATAATCTAGAGCTACTCACATTGGGAACAAGCATTTACAATGCAACGGTTTCGCCTTTTGAGAAGTTAGAGCTATTGGCATTGTAAATGACAAAATTTGTATTTATGTGTTGGTTTTGAAAACAGATAAATAAATGGCATTGTCATTTACATTGCCAATAGCTTAATCTCTCGCAAATGTGAGAACTATTGTACCCTACGGACGAGCTCAGCAGACAGCAATTACTACCACCCACACACACACCCAGAGTCACACACACACACCCAGCCACACACACCCAGAGCCAGCCACACCCACCCAGAGCCAGCCACACACACCCAGAGCCAGCCACACCCAGAGCCACACACACACACCCAGAGCCCCCCACACACACACAACCAGAGCAGTCACATACACACATCAACTGGAGCAGTCACACACACACACACTGGAGCAGTCACACACACACACACACTGGAGCAGTCACATACACACACATGTTGGAAGGTGATAGAACCGAGGTACAGGGAGAGAGTACATCATTTACAGAGGACTAAAATAACATTCAATTGTGGATTTTTGGATTCGAAGTTAGAAGTCCTAGCAAGCAAGAATGGCAACACTTTAAAAAATGCCTTCCTATGGAGACTGCCACCGGGAGCAAATACATAACACGTTCCTGGTACTAGAAATAACATAGTCCCTTGCAAGCATGACCGTTAGTCCTCCATTCTCAAAAACCAACACCCCCCTTTCAACCATACACCTGAAGGACGTCCGGACACCCAACTAAATATCGGAGATATTTTAGGCCAAGGAAGGGATATGAAAAATTACATTAAATACTACTACAATAAAGCACATTTTCCAAGAACAATCAAAATAACCAAAGAAAAAAAATCTCTATACCGGCACTGGCATTTTCTTACTTTATCACAATCACACAAAAAAGTCAAAGCATTTCATATAGGTAATAACTCAATACAAATACAACCATAGAATATTAAAGTGTGACAATGGAGAAAAGTAGTTTGGGGAGGCGCGTGCATCCATCAGCTCGCCGTTAAACCATAAAAAGCTCCGAGCCGGACTTTATCCTTTGACATACCACTGATGAGATCGCAACCTGGGATGATAATGGTTCCTATTAAAAGGGGCACAATAAATTATCTTTGTGGTGTGCGCTGCACTGAATGAATCGTATTTTCACACTGTGTATGATGTCACCTACTTAAATATAAACTGTCTGTAATCGATGTATTCTGCATTACGTACCGTTTCATTTAATATCATGGACACAAGAAAGTATGCAAACCAAAGAAAAAGCTTCATCATCCTTTCGGCAGACTTGTACCGGTGGATGATGAGTAAGGAAAAAGTTCCGAGAACTGTAGAGCGATGACAAAGCGGGAACAGGGACACGAACAGCGGGGGGCAGGAACGGGAAGACGGACAGCGGGAGGGGGGTGCGGGAACACACGGAAAGCACTCACCTGGACCTGGACTTCCACCGGCGGCGGTCGGCCGCGGAATGACGAAAATAAACCTCGACAAACAGAAAAATAAACCCCGCCCACCACCGCACTGACGTGTCCAAAGGGGCAGGATGAGTAAAAATGGCTGGAACACCCCCGAATCTGCTCCGCATTGACGGACAGATCTCTGTTCCAATGGCTAGCCTCCATTTATGGAGCTAGCCAATGGGAAACAGAGGCGGGACGAACATCCATACTGTTAACAAAAGTTTTCACCTGGGCGTGCTACGGCCAGGTCGAAACCTAAAAAGGGTCCATTTTTGGTGAGATAATGTGCTGCGTCTATGTTGAGTCTTGAGCCGTTTCCTGTCGGGGTACTAGGCCTACCCACACAAGTGAGGTACCAATTTTATTGGAAGACTTTGGAAAATGCCTGCTGAAATGAATTTTGTGGTATCCTGCAGATTCCAGAAATCTCCATGACCGAAATGTGAGAAAAATGTGTTTTTTTCTGTCAAAGTTTGAGGTTTTCAAGGGATTCTGGATAATAAAATGTGTCAAAAGCCACACAAATCAGCCCACCCTGGATATCCTAGGTGCCTAGTTTTCAACAATGTACAGGTTGGCTAGGTTTCTGAGGTGCTGGCTGAGCTACGTGAGAAATTCTTGAGCTACCCTAATTGGGGAAAAAGGGTCAGTTTTTGGTGGGATAATGCACTGCATCTATGTTACACTTTGGGCCATTTCCTGTTAGAGCACTAGGCCTACCCTCACAATGAGGTACCATTTTTATTGGGTGACTTGGCGAAATGCCTGGTGGAAGGAAATTTGTGGCTCCCTGCAGATTCCAGAACTCTCTGTCACAGAAATGTGAGGTAAAAGAAGGATCCATTTATGGTGGGAAAATGACCTGCATCTATGTTGCCTTTTGGGCCGTTTCCTGTCAGGACACTAGGCCTACCCACACAAGTGAGGCATAATTTTTATTGGGAGACTTTGGAAAATGCCTGATGGCAGGAAGTTTGTGGCTCCCTGCAGATGTCAGAACTCTCCATCACAGAAATGAGAGGAAAATGTGTTTTTCAGTCACAGTTTGAGGTTTGCATGGGATTCTGGGTAACAATACGTTCCACCTTGGAAATCTTTAGGTGCCTAATTTTAAAAATGTACAGGTAAGCTAGGTTTCCTGAGGAGCTGGCTGAGCTACAGTCCAAAATCTAGTGCTAGCCACATTGGAAAGAAGGGTCAGTTTTTGGTGGGATAACGCACTGCGTCTATGTTGCATTTTGGGCCATTTCCTGTCAGAGCAGTAAGTCTACCCACACAAGTGAGGTACCATTTTTATTGGGAGACTTTCGGAAATGTCTGGTGGAAGGAAGTTTGTGCGCAGATTCCAGAACTCTCCATCACAGAAATGTGAGTAACATTAGTTTTTTCAGTCAAAGTTTGAAGTTTGATTTTAAAAATGTGCAAGTTAGCTATGTTCCCCTGGGTGCTGGCTGAGCTCTGGGTCCAAAATCTATAGCTACCCATATTGGAAAAAAAGACTCTGTTTTTGGTGGAAAAATGCAATGCATCCATGTAACATTTTAGGACATTTCCTTTTGCGGGTACTAGGCCTACCCACATAAGTGAAGTACCTTTTTTATCGAGAGACTTGGGGGAATGTGGGGGGCATGAAAGTTTGTGGCTCCTCACATATTAAGAACTTTCCATCACAGTAATGTGAGAAAAATTTATTTTGTAGTTAATGTTTGCGGTTTGCATGTGATTCTGGGTAATAAAAACATGGTGAGAGCCACACAAGTCAGTCACCTTCGATTCCCCTTGGTATCTAGTGTTCAAAAATGTACTGGTTGGCTAGGTTTCCATAGGTGCCGTCTGAGCTAGGGTCCAAAATTAGAGCCTCACACATTGCCAAAAAGGCTCAGTTTTTGGTGGAAAAATTCAATGAGACCATGTTGTGTTTTGGGCCGTTTTGTGTCACTGGCAGTAGACCTACCCACAAAAGGGAGGTGCCATTTGTATTGGGAGAAAATGTCATGTGGACAGAAGGTTGTGGCTTTTTACAAATTCCTGAACTTTCCATCATAAAAATGTAAGGAAATGTATTTTTTGTCAAAATTTGAGGTTTACAAGATATTGTGCGTACCAAATGTGGTGAGAGCCATGCAAGTCAGCACACCATGGATACCCATAGGTGTGTATTTTTAAAACATTTTACAGGTTGCTAGGCTTCACTAGGTGCCCGTTGAGCTAGTGTCCAAAGTCTAGAAAAAGAGGGACAGTTTTTGCTGAAAAAATGCAAGGAGCCCGAAGGTGAGAAAAGTAGAGGTTTGTGAGGGGTTTGGGATGAGGTAATGAGGAGGGGAGAGCATATGGGGGAGGTAGATTAAAAAAGGTCCCATAGACAATGATGAGACTCATAGGACAAGTTCCTGTAGTGGAGACGGAGAAGACAGATGGTGGTTGAGGAGCTACAAAGAAGGACTGGGTCAATAAAGGGACCAACATAATGGAGCAAGTGGGAGGAGCTGGACAGTCAGCTTTAGGAGTGTCGACAGTTGCAGTAGTGTCAACTGTAGTGTAGTTCCTATCATCCCAATAGGCTCTGCGCATTGGAATAATACCTACAGCAGTAAAGGCCTAGACCAGACGTTAACTAGGTCTACTACTGTCGATACTAGACTTAAAGTTTTGGGTTTGCCAGCTTAGGCCAGAGTTCACTAGAAACTTTCTCGAATGTTCAGGAAAGAATTAACTCCCCTGATTAGACAAGAAGGGATTTAGTTTCTGACAACCATAGAACATGACAACTTTGCTCTCCCCTAATCAAGAGTATATCTCGAGAGTCGTGTGAACAAAAGGCAATTTATTTTACTCAGTCAGTACGTGCATTCTTAGTCTCATCAGAATGTAGAGAAAAGGAAGAGACGGGCGTGTTCAATAAAAAGATGTTATTTATTGATCAGTCTCTTTTCTCGTACAAGAGAAATGGATCGATATTATTGCAATACTTATAGTTAAGTAAAGTGCATACATTAAAAGCAATAGTATAAAATAATACTGTAAAAACATTGATATGGTTTCTAAGCCATAAGATGTTTTAAAATGAATAAAATATATTACATACACATATACATTTGACTAAACGTACTCAACTGGTGTTTCTAGATACGCCTACCCCGTGTACCTGACCTAAGTCTAATACGAGGGCGGGAATAGAAAGTTACAGTTTAAGTTAAGTTTGTTTTTGCCAAGTGAATAACTTAAGAATTCTCTGTGAGGGGTTATTCAGTTCTGTACCTGGAAGTTAGGATGAATGAGGAATGGTATCTCTCTCTCTGGTCTCGATATTCCAGGCTGCCCGCGAGGGCTACCCAGAAACGCCGGGGCTGGATTTCTCGGCAGGAGAAGTCAGCGCGTCTCTCAGCGCGTCAGGAAGGCGGGGCTGCTGCCAGCGGGGTCTGCTCTGCTCTTGGCTTCGGAAAGTATGGCTGCTCCGTCTCGTCACCACGCGTGTGTTTGCATAGGGCAAGATCGGTAATATTTATACCTTTAAGGTGCCGAGATTGACGTAAGGATGGACATAGATACGTCAATAAGGATGTCATACGACTTGCTCGTTAGCACATTCTTTTACTGAAGTTCTCGGTGAAATCAAAACAATGGCCGCAGGGTTTTGCCCAGGTTGTCATAGGTTTGATTTGTTATGAGAACTCCGTATGCCTTATCAGGGGCTGGAGGAATATCGCTTGTCTAATTAGATCGCAAGCGTTATGACCTAATCAGATAACACGTTCCTGTGCCGTAGTGTGACTGCGTCAGATAACGGTATCTGCATCATGGGGATTTTCTGCCTCATGGGCTGATTACTAGTTAACTTGTTAGTTTACTAACCAGAATAGGGTCAGGAATAGGGGGATCGATTCAGGACCTATAGGAATACATCACACCCACTCCACGCTAACTATGTACATATTTACTAATCTATGCATAGTATAACATAGTACAACATACTATAGAGTATAGTGTATACCTTACCACCCCAAAATACATAAATGCATTTTGAAATTTTTCAAATATACGGAAAAATTGCAGACATATGTATAGTATGCACTCAAGCTGTAGAATAATGCCAAAGTAATCGCATTTGTATACATTATTGCTTATTTGGTATATGAGAATTACACATGAAATGGCTTCTTAATACAGAAAAAAAGTTCGAGACCATTCCATCACAGAATAAAATATTTATGAACGTATCAGCGGGCAGCTAATGTCTATAAGCTATCTAAAATTTAGAAACCTTAGTTCTTTAAGAATAGTTCTTACTTTAAGCAGAAGATAGTGTCCCGAAAAATATGCAAAAATATTTGGGGCTGCTGAAAAATTGCTGTCCGTGAACTGGAGGGAAAATCTGTTCATGTGACTTTATTTTTAAAGTTGAAGGCCGAATTCAGGGAACACCGTGTGCGAGCTTGCTCAAAAGTCTCTATTTCTGTTCTGGAGAGAACATCATATCATTCAGGCTTTCGAAAAAACTGTCAACAGCTTCCTGGGAAAGTTCCACTAACTCGGAAATAGGTGTAATCATGCATTCTTGCGCATGATTGTCTCCATTGACATTCTGATTTGCATTGCTGACAGAAGGTCGTACCTGTTCGATGCTGCTTTCATCTTGAACTTCACTACCCATCAATCGTAGTGGTGAAGCTTCCACGAATGCCGTCATCAGGATTGGTAGCCTTTGAGGGCAGCACAAAGCATGAACCTTGATCGGGCTCAACAATGTTTCTGCATCCATTGGCGCATCCGATTGTAGCGTCAGACAGGTGTCTAACACGCATTCTTCTCCGCATAGCAGACACCTCAATACAGGTAAAACACATCTTTGCCACATTGGTCGAAATGATAGAAACCAAGTTATGTTCAGGTCTCTAAGCCGGGAGAGTCCCAGGATTTTTGATATCCGGTCCCGGTATCCAATGGCTAGGATTGTTTCTTCCCTTGTCGCAAGAGTTTTGTCTGTGACATGGGTTGCCATAACGAAAAATAAGGACTAAGAATAGGATTCCTGCAATTAGTCCCAGGATCAGGGGAAGTCCGCCAAAAATCGAATGGACGAAATCTGGAAAAATACCCATTATGGCTTTGAATGGTGTTAATGCCATCGAAAATACTGTCTTAAATACCTTTGAGACCCCATTGGTATCAGAAATATTTAAGATTTCATTCAGGATTTCCGCGAAATGTACGGGGGAATTAGTTGATAATAATGTATGTATCTCTGCAGTCGTCCTTGCGACTTGTAGATCATACGTTTCTTTTGATGACGAGAGCCTGGTAGGCGTCTGAAGAAGCACTGTTTTCATTCTGCTTAAAGTATCTATTCGAATAGAAGTAATTTTCAAATCGGGCCATGCCCTTGCCTCCCTGTCTGGGAAGGAGCTGGGGAACAATGAGCGTCCACAGCACTTGACCTTCGCAGTCGTAGTTACTAAGCATGGGCGTAAAATCCGCTCCGCTCGCGGATTTTTCGGATTTTCGGCAAATCCGCAATCCGCGAACGCTCGCGAATTTGTCGAAAATCCGTGAATCCGCTCGCGGCGGATTTTTTGCTTGGTTGCGGCGCGCGGCGGGGTGCACGGCGTTCACTTTCCGTCATTTTAGCGTTTGCCGAGTTGTTTTTCTTTGCGAGTGACGCGCCATTTTAGATCTTGCTGCGTGTTCCCGCGGGAGTTTGTCGCCCGCGAATACGTACTCGCGGCTTGCCACCTTGCACAGCACACCTCGCGAGAGTTCGCAATTGCGAACATGTAGTTGCGGCGGAAAGGAACAGTCTCGCACTTGCGAAATAGAGATTTTGCAATTTCGCACAAGAAAATCACCAGCAAACAGGATAAACCTTCAGAAAATTATGATTTTTATCAGAATCACTCCTCAGGTTGACATTTGCATGGCCTTTTTTTTTGCAAGGAGTCCATTTTGGGGGGGGGGGGAGGAAGGAAGTGCCCCACAGTCTCCAACTTCCTGTTCCTGTCCAGCAGGCTCCTCCCAGTGCTTTGTCCATCTCCTGGTCACTTTCATTTGGATCTGGAGCTGGAAGGATTACTTTTTGTGGGTGCTGCTGGATATTTGGATTTGAGGCCTTTTTGACTGTCTTTGGATCACTTTTGGATTAGAAATCAACTTTCACAAGTAAGTTTGTTTGGGGCATTACAGTTGCTGCAAGTACAATTTTGGAACTTTTTCAGAAAATTAAATAAATTATATTGTGGGTAGCCACAGTATCCAGTAGGACCAGGGTTGGTTATGGGTGCATGATACAACTGTTTTGTTGAATTTAAACACCATTGAGGCCATGGATGGGCTGGGATTGTGCAGATTTTATTGTTTTTTGTCGTTTTTTGGGGCCTGCTGGTGTGGCCCTTTGCCCAGGGGTGGTGAGTGTTGCATGGGCCTAGTCTTTCTGTGGGGTGTCTTCTTGAATTTAAACATAATTGAGGCCATGGATGGGCTGGGATTGTGCTTATTTTATTGTTTTTTGTCGTTTTTGGGGGGAGGCTGGTGTGGCCTTTTGCTTGCCCAGGGGTGGTGGTGGTGCATGGACTGAGTGTGCCTGTGGTGTTGTCTCACTCTCTTTGATGTAAACATCATGGATGGCATTGGATTGTGGTGATTTCTGGCTGTTTTTCTGTTTTTTGGGGGTGTACTGTTGATGTGGTCTGGCCATGTGGGTGGTGGTGGTGGCCATCTTGAGTGCTGGCTGGTACAGGCAACATGTGCTTGGGGTGTAAGGGGGCCATTTTGAGGAGAGGCAGTGTCTGAGGCCTGCACTTATTTTGCCTACTTTTCATCCCTTATGCCCAGGGGTAGTGAGTGTTGCATGGGCCTAGTGTTTCTGAGGGGTGTCTTCTTGAATTTAAACACCATTGAGGCCATGGATGGGCTGGGATTGTGCAGATTTTATTGTTTTTTGTCGTTTTTTTGGGCCTGCTGGTGTGGCCCTTTGCCCAGGGGTGGTGAGTGTTGCATGGGCCTAGTCTTTCTGTGGGGTGTCTTCTTGAATTTAAACACCATTGAGGCCATGGATGGGCTGGGATTGTGCAGATTTTATTGGTTTTTGTCGTTTTTTTGGGCCTGCTGGTGTGGCCCTTTGCCCAGGGGTGGTGAGTGTTGCATGGGCCTAGTCTTTCTGTGGGGTGTCTTCTTGAATTTAAACATAATTGAGGCCATGGATGGGCTGGGATTGTGCTTATTTTATTGTTTTTTGTCGTTTTTGGGGGGCTGCTGGTGTGGCCTTTTGCTTGCCCAGGGGTGGTGGTGGTGGTGCATGGACTGAGTGTGCCTGTGGTGTTGTCTCACTCTTTTTGATGTAAACATCATGGATGGCATTGGATTGTGGTGATTTCTGGCAGTTTTTCTGTTTTTTGGGGGTGTACTGTTGATGTGGACTGGCCATGTGGGTGGTGGTGGTGGCCATCTTGAGTGCTGGCTGGTACAGGCAACATGTGCTTGGGGTGTAAGGGGGCCATTTTGAGGAGAGGCAGTGTCTGAGGCCTGCACTTATTTTGCCTACTTTTCATCCCTTATGCCCAGGGGTAGTGAGTGTTGCATGGGCCTAGTGTTTCTGAGGGGTGTCTTCTTGAATTTAAACACCATTGAGGCCATGGATGGGCTGGGATTGTGCAGATTTTATTGTTTTTTGTCGTTTTTTTGGGCCTGCTGGTGTGGCCCTTTGCCCAGGGGTGGTGAGTGTTGCATGGGCCTAGTCTTTCTGTGGGGTGTCTTCTTGAATTTAAACACCATTGAGGCCATGGATGGGCTGGGATTGTGCAGATTTTATTGGTTTTTGTCGTTTTTTTGGGCCTGCTGGTGTGGCCCTTTGCCCAGGGGTGGTGAGTGTTGCATGGGCCTAGTCTTTCTGTGGGGTGTCTTCTTGAATTTAAACACCATTGAGGCCATGGATGGGCTGGGATTGTGCAGATTTTATTGTTTTTTGTCGTTTTTGGGGGGCTGCTGGTGTGGCCTTTTGCTTGCCCAGGGGTGGTGGTGGTGCATGGACTGAGTGTGCCTGTGGTGTTGTCTCACTCTTTTTGATGTAAACATCATGGATGGCATTGGATTGTGGTGATTTCTGGCAGTTTTTCTGTTTTTTGGGGGTGTACTGTTGATGTGGACTGGCCATGTGGGTGGTGGTGGTGGCCATCTTGAGTGCTGGCTGGTACAGGCAACATGTGCTTGGGGTGTAAGGGGGCCATTTTGAGGAGAGGCAGTGTCTGAGGCCTGCACTTATTTTGCCTACTTTTCATCCCTTATGCCCAGGGGTAGTGAGTGTTGCATGGGCCTAGTGTTTCTGAGGGGTGTCTTCTTGAATTTAAACACCATTGAGGTCATGGATGGACTGGGAATGTGCAGATTTTATTGGTTTTTGTCGTTTTTTTGGGCCTGCTGGTGTGGCCCTTTGCCCAGGGGTGGTGAGTGTTGCATGGGCCTAGTCTTTCTGTGGGGTGTCTTCTTGAATTTAAACACCATTGAGGCCATGGATGGGCTGGGATTGTGCAGATTTTATTGTTTTTTGTCGTTTTTTTGGGCCTGCTGGTGTGGCCCTTTGCCCAGGGGTGGTGAGTGTTGCATGGGCCTAGTCTTTCTGTGGGGTGTCTTCTTGAATTTAAACATAATTGAGGCCATGGATGGGCTGGGATTGTGCTTATTTTATTGTTTTTTGTCGTTTTTGGGGGGCTGCTGGTGTGGCCTTTTGCTTGCCCAGGGGTGGTGGTGGTGCATGGACTGAGTGTGCCTGTGGTGTTGTCTCACTCTCTTTGATGTAAACATCATGGATGGCATTGGATTGTGGTGATTTCTGGCAGTTTTTCTGTTTTTTGGGGGTGTACTGTTGATGTGGACTGGCCATGTGGGTGGTGGTGGTGGCCATCTTGAGTGCTGGCTGGTACAGGCAACATGTGCTTGGGGTGTAAGGGGGCCATTTTGAGGAGAGGCAGTGTCTGAGGCCTGCACTTATTTTGCCTACTTTTCATCCCTTATGCCCAGGGGTAGTGAGTGTTGCATACTTGCATGTCCCTAGTCTTTCTGTGGGGTGTCTTCAATGTAAACATCATGGATGGCATGGGATTGTGCTCATTTTTCTGTGTTTTGTCGATTTTTTGGGGTGTATAACTGAACTGATGTTCCTCTGTCTTCCATTGCTTTTAGGTGCACAAGAAGACTCAATAGAACCACCAGTGCCAGGAAGAAGTCCTGCAGCGGTGTGTGCAGCATAACGTCACGCGACGTCACGTCTGGACACAGAACCCTCTGCAACTCGTGCAACTGCTGCCTGCTGACCTGCTCTGAAGAAGATGGCCCCAAAAAAAGTAACCCGTAGCTCCTCTAGCAAGAAAGGTGCCAGTAAGGAGCAGAAGAAGCAAGTTACCAAGGACACTGGTGTGCCGCCCGCCCCTTTTTTTGTGAGTAAAAAAAAAAGTATGCCTGCAGCAGCTGCAGCGGGATCTGCTGGGGACCAAGCTGGCAGCAGCACCCCCGCTCCATTGGGCTCAGTGCCACCACCACCACCACGCCAACTTAAGTCCAAGCCCTTGAGTGCTGCAGAGGCAGCCAGTATACTTCTTCAATCACCATCGACCAGTGATGTTGGCTCATCGCAAGAAAGCAGCAGCAATGTCCCTCAATCAACACAGGTTGTTGTAGCTCATCTGACGAGTGTTGAACAACCACAGCGGCAACAACAATCACATGTGCAAGTACAAGCCCAAGTACATGTGGAAGGAGAGGCAGCGCAAGGAGATGCGCATGCAGAGGTGCATGGAGGGTCACAACAAGTGCCCACAATAGTTGTTCCTCCCGAAGTAGGGGCACATCAGGAAATCGACAATCAAGGCGAGGTATCATTTGAGGAAGCCACTCCTCCTGATGATCCTTCATTGTCTTCCACAACCCTAGCAAGGAAGAGATCAAGGGTGGTGTCTACATCCTCTTCAAGCACACCTCCTTCTGATGATACGGATCAAACTTGGGAACCAGCACCACAGCCGTCTGAGAGTGAGGCACACCATGATCCAACAAAGGTACTTAAGCGTAAAAGGAAGCTCGTCCAAAGTCTCAGACTTATGGAGTGTGATGAGGCTCAACAAGAAGTGGCGGATACTGCTGCTGATGAAGACTCTGCCAACGACGACCCAGTCATCATAAAGGTCACTGCAGCCCCAGCGGGCATGCAGCAAACAGACATTTTGACCCTAGCCCGAAGAGCTGCTGCGCGTGATGATGATGATGATGATGTTGTCGATGAGGAGGCAGTGGAAACACCACAATCATTGGAGTTAAGTAGTACACCAACTCGTCCCGCTTCCATATTTCTTTCTGGCAAGAAGAGACCTGCGTCAACCTCGACCTTAATTAGTGGCGGTGAAAGTGGAAAACGTACAAAAGTTGGCCAATCCAGATCCTCCACTTCATCTGGCATTAGCTTCATGACCACCACCACCACCAGTATCGCCGCCTCCTCCAGGTCCCACAGACACTTCAAGTCCCCAGTTTGGGACTTCTTTACTGTTTGTCCCAAAAATCCAAGGTTTGCCATTTGTACCCTTTGTAAGCTTGCAGTTAGTCGTGGTAAGCCAGGTAGCAACTATGGTACCGGCGGCCAGAGTGGTCATCTTGACAGAAAGCACGGTGTCCAATGGTTTGCGCACCTAGCTGCGATCAAGAAAGGCCAAAATCAAGGAAACGTTGATGTTTCATCTGATGTTGACGAGCAGGAAGAAGACGTGTCAAACACTTCCCTTACACCCAGTACCCCTCTCAGCAGCACACCCAATGTGAGGCACACTAAGAGTGTTGGAGCGAGTGAGACACCAACGCACAAAAGTTCACCAGCGAGCAAAATTGGGTCAACGAAGTCATTATCAGCCCGTAAATGCTTGGTCCAGGCCAACATTAGAACAATGCTTACTTCAGACGTGCCATATGAACGCAACCACCCACTGACGCGTCTGTATAACACTAAGCTGGCTAAAATGCTAGCTGTGGACCTTCTACCTTTTTCTTTTGTAGAAGCGGTAGGTTTTCTTGAATTAGTTGCAACGCTCTGCCCTAAATGGAAGGTTCCGAGCCGGTTCTATTTTGCCAGAGTTGCGGTTCCAGCACTACATGAAGATGTGCTGCAGGCGATTGGGGCAGCTTTGCAGAAGAGTGCTGTTCACACAATACATCTGACAACAGACATGTGGACCAGTGGCCCAGGCGATGATTACATGTGCATCACTGCACACTGGGTCTCTTTTTCAGGTGTTATAGCAAAGCTAAACGCAGGTGTTGACCCGGACCAAGTTTTCAAAGCTGCTCGGAAACATGCAACACTAGCCATGTTTGCCTTGGAGAAAAGTCACACAGCAGAAAACCTTTTGGAAGAGTTTGACAAAAAGGTGTTGTCAATGCTATCCCCCCTAAAACGCAAGATTGGTTATGTTTCCACGGATAATGGCGCCAATGTAGTTAAGGCCATGTCACAGGGTCACCATGTTAGAGTGCCGTGTTTGGCGCACTGTATCAACCTGGTAGTTCAAAAATTCTTGAGTGATAAAGAGAGTCCAGCGTTCGAGGTAATGGCCACCTGCCGCAAAATGTGCAACCATTTCAGCCATTCTTTTAAGGCCCGGAAGCATCTGCGGAGACTGCTACTTCAACGTGGAATGCCAGTGAAAGCACTCATCCAGGAGGTGGCAACACGTTGGAACTCAACCTTCTACATGCTTGAGCGTCTGCATGAGCAGTATACGGTACTCGATCACTATTTCTTGACAGAGGCTACATCTCAGAAGGAGGACCTGCGGATGAGTAAGGCGCAATGGGCCATAGTTAAAAGCCTGACAGACATGCTTAGTCCTTTTGAGTTCTTCACGCGTGCAGTCAGCCAGGAGGACTGTAATTTGGGAAAAGCTATCCCATTGTTGTGCATACTGGAGCACCAACTGATGGCGGTTTCTTCTGAGTTTGAAAAAGATGAAAAAAAAAAAAACCATTTCATTTTGTCTGAGAAATTATTACATCGCCTACGTGGTGATGAACGTCTTAAAAACATCAACTCAGATCAGCATTACATTTGTGCTACTATTCTGGATCCACGCTACAAAAAGGCGCTGGCAGACAACGCATTCTTTCCTTTCGCTGATGCAGATGTTCAAAAGTACAAACATTGGTTAGCCTGGTCAGCCAAGAGGTTTGAAAAAGAACGGCAGGTTATTGAAGGAGAAGCCAGTACATCAGCATCAGCATCAGCAGGCCATCCGCAGTCACAAGAATCCACTTCTGCACCTGTGGCTGGGGCACAAGTGACCTCTCAGCCGTTAAAGACACCGGCAACTGGATCATCTGCACCACACACAATGACAACACTAACAGTGGCTGGGGAGGAGGATTGGCTAAGTTTGATGGGGTATGGTTCTCTAAAAAATGTCACAGGCACAGCAAAAAGTAAGCAAAGTGGAGGAACAGTTGATGACCTTGAGTCGATGGTGCAGGACTATCTGAATGACTCAACAGTGGTCTTTCTTAATGAGGAGCCATTGCAGTATTGGCATGGCAAAAAACAATTGTGGCCACAGCTCTACAACCTGGCTATAAACTATTTGTCTTGCCCACTCGCAAGTGTGTCTTCTGAACGTGTTTTCAGTGCTGCTGGTGGCATTGTAACTGCCAAACGGAGCCGCCTATCGCCCAAAAATGTGGAGCGGCTGACAATGATCAAGATGAATCAGCACCTCATACCACCAGATTACAAAGTGCGAGAAAGCACGCCACATGAAGACGATGAGGACAGCAACGTAGATGAGGGGATTTTTTCTCTGTTCGGTGCCACTGACCTCATCCAGCCTGAATTCGCAGAGTATGATGACGAAATCTTGTTCTTATTCCCTGACACCGAGCCCTGAAAATGAGACAATCAATCAAGAACTTTCTTTTTCGTCCTTATTCACTTTTATTCCTGTGTGCTTTGTGTCTCTCTTTCTTTGTTTTGCACAGTTAATTTAATTCAAACTTTAATCACCTAATCCCAAAAACAAGACCATCATCAGAACTGTCTTCACTTGTTTGCTTATTGATTTGAAGGTGCCGCAGTCTACATTCCTCAGGTTCACAAGTTCTGAAGAACATGCTCCTCTATCCTCCTCCTCCAGACTGCGATTTCCCTCCAAGCAGAGTGCTGGATTACGCACAATGAAGAAAGACTCAGCACTTGTGGGGGTGTTGTACTTCTTTGCGGGTGAGTTGACGGTTTTGGGCCCATTGCTGTGAAGCTCTAATAATGGACAAAAGTGTTTTGGACCAAATATGAGGTGGAAATTTCTTGCCGTTTTTGCTGACTTGCTTGCCTTTGAGGTGCTCTTTGGCGGGGTTCCGGGGGTTTGTGTGTAATTTTTGGTGTCTGTCGAAGCACTGCTGCGACAGTCTAATCTTGATTGCATTTGCTTTTCAGGAAATCCGTGGTGGAAAACAGGAGTTATGATGATTGATGATGACCTAGCTGCACAGCGCGTTACTTTGGACCGAAGGCCGAGAGATATTGTAAGTATGAGATTTAGCTTTTTCGCTGTTTGGGGGTGTTGTCGGGTGTTTTTTTGCGGGTGGGTTGGCGCCGGCGGGTCTTGCCTGGGGCATTCCTGGGAAGGTCTAATACCGGATACAAGTGTTTTGGACAAAATCCATAAGGAACAGCCTTTTTTTTGCCATTTCTTCAGACATCTTGCTCAATGTAGCCTTTTGGGGGGCTTCCTGCTGTTCGTGGGTGGGTTGCGGCCGGGGTCTCTGTCGAAGCACTGCTGCGACAGTCTAATCTTGATTGCATTTGCTTTTCAGGAAATCCGTGGTGGAAAACAGGAGTTATGATGATTGATGATGACCTAGCTGCACAGCGCGTTACTTTGGACCGAAGGCCGAGAGATATTGTAAGTATGAGATTTAGCTTTTTCGCTGTTTGGGGGTGTTGTCGGGTGTTTTTTTGCGGGTGGGTTGGCGCCGGCGGGTCTTGCCTGGGGCATTCCTGGGAAGGTCTAATACCGGATACAAGTGTTTTGGACAAAATCCATAAGGAACAGCCTTTTTTTTGCCATTTCTTCAGACATCTTGCTCAATGTAGCCTTTTGGGGGGCTTCCTGCTGTTCGTGGGTGGGTTGCGGCCGGGGTCTCTGTCGAAGCACTGCTGCGACAGTCTAATCTTGATTGCATTTGCTTTTCAGGAAATCCGTGGTGGAAAACAGGAGTTATGATGATTGATGATGACCTAGCTGCACAGCGCGTTACTTTGGACCGAAGGCCGAGAGATATTGTAAGTATGAGATTTAGCTTTTTCGCTGTTTGGGGGTGTTGTCGGGTGTTTTTTTGCGGGTGGGTTGGCGCCGGCAGGTCTTGCCTGGGGCATTCCTGGGAAGGTCTAATACCGGATACAAGTGTTTTGGACAAAATCCATAAGGAACAGCCTTTTTTTTGCCATTTCTTCAGACATCTTGCTCAATGTAGCCTTTTGGGGGGCTTCCTGCTGTTCGTGGGTGGGTTGCGGCCGGGGTCTCTGTCGAAGCACTGCTGCGACAGTCTAATCTTGATTGCATTTGCTTTTCAGGAAATCCGTGGTGGAAAACAGGAGTTATGATGATTGATGATGATGACGACCTAGCTGCACAGCGCCGCGTTTGGACCGAAGGCCGAGAGACATTGTAAGTATGAGATTTAGCTTTTTCGCTGTTTGGTGGTGTTGTGTCGCGTGTTTTTTTGCGGGTGGGTTGGCGGGTCTTGCCTGGGGCATTCCTGGGAAGGTCTAATACCGGCTAGAAGTTTGTTGGACAAAATCCATAAGGAAACACCAGTTTTTGCACTTTTTGTAAGTTAGGGTTCGTTAGGGTTAGCCCTAGCAGCAGGATTGCATGTGTTTAGGGGGGTTCTATTGCAACGCGGTTCTGTTGTTGTAGAGCACTGTTGGAGCGATGCTGGCTATGGATACTTTTGCTTGCAGGCAAGTGGTTTGAATACAATCCACGGTCTGTATTTGGGTCTACTGTTACTTTCAAAGTACGTTTTGTAACCATTTTTCTGCTAGGCATCGTTTTTGGAGATATGATTGGGTTCTTCTACATTTTTGCGACTGGCTTTAGTAAGGGTCTTGGTGGGAGCATTGCTGGGAAGGTCAAATTTTGTTCTAAAACACAGTAGTACACCCACCTTGAGGGGAAAGATCCGCTATAATATTTTGGCCATACTTATTGATCCTTAAAAAGGTGACTCAGACAGAGCACGCAATTTCAAAAATATTGTACTGTCTATTAGGGAAATCAAAGTGTGACTTTTTGAACCACACAGCGTACATACCTTTTATTTATTTATCAGTGGTATTGTAATAGCACTTCCTGTTTTCCGTTCAATAATTACAGGCCGGGTTTCAGTCAACATCCGCCAGGCAGGCAGTGGACAGGGTGTCTCTTCTGTCAGTGGTCACCACCACATTGATGGACGAAGCGTCAGCTGGAATGGAGGAGTGCCGCCAATAAGAGGAATTGTTTGCTGCATGCAACTTACTTACCAATTTCAACAGGACAACTCCAACAACATACGCAATACAGATACAGAATCCATTGTTGTCTTTTATTCTATGAGTGTGACTGCATGTGCTTACCTTTACTTTGTAACCAAAGATTGTCTGTAAACTCTGTATCTTCAATTATTGTTTGTCCATGCTCTGCTTTTTTTTTCTTCTCTCAACAAAACCTACCCAAAAAGAAACCCCCATTCCCATCCATTTTACAAACCCTAACCCTCTTCCCCCGGGCTGTGTTGTTTTGCTTGATGTCTGACTAAAATGACATCAATAATTCCACACACTTGCTGGGGAGGATAAGGTGATAGCAGCAACAGGCTGGTGAAGGAATACGAGGATATCTTCTAGACTTACTCAGCTTCAGTACTATATCTTCTAGTAGTAGTAGCCAATGTCAAATAAATTCAACGCAAGTACTAGTTATACTTGCAATACTTTACCATTTGTTAGGCTACATTATGGCACTGTTCTAGTGTACTGTCACCTGCTATTTTCTCGATCGTACCGTAACCGTTGTAATGCTACAGTAAGGAGTACAAACAAGGTTTCGTTTTCTTTTTTTCCATAGGCATGCAACTGCCACTGTGTCACACCACTAGTAACACCGCAATGAGGAAATGTCACCCGCCCAGGAATGACAACGTTAATCCCCATTTCACCTGGAGCCAGCCCTGGGCCTAGCCCTAATTTCTAACACAAATTACAGGTAAGATAAGCGTTTGGTGGGAGGTAGTATAATGGAGTATTATTTCGGAGTAGACAAGAGATTGACGGTTGTACTACTAAAGTCCTACGACTGTTCAGGAAAACAAAGTTACTGTTACACCCCCGCCCCCCACCCACCAGACTGAAAAGCAGTAAAAAACAGGTATGGTCAGATAAAGTAGTTGAAAAATATATTTATTTATCCCTAACAAAATAATCTCCCTCACCCACCCTAACCCCAACGATTGTCTCTGAAACGTCCCAAAACGATCCCAACTCCCAAATCCCACCCCCCAAAAGTCTATAAAAAAAGGGCAAGGGACACTCCACTACTGGAGGGTGCTGGTGCTGGTGCATGATGCGGCATGGGCATCATACTCCTTGCGGAGGGTGGCAAGCTCGGAGCGGAGGCCCTTAACCAAGGTCTTATACCTCAGGACCTCCTGCTCCAGGTTGGACATGCGGACTCGTAGGCGGTGTTGGCGTTCCTTGCAGCTCCTGTGGGGGGCAGCTGGTATTTCGGGTGCGTGGCGGTGGCGGTCGGCTTTCTTAGCCCGGCTCGGTCCCGCTGGTTTAGTCACGGAGGAGGATGCAGTGGTCACAGTCGAAGATGTTGCCCCGCTCGACTGCGTGTCCTCCTCCTCCTCCAGGGCCACCAGCCGCCGATACTCGGCGACTGTGGCCTCCAGCCTCCGTTGCCGGGCCAATCTAGCCTGCTCCCTCCTTGTTGTTGATTTGGAAGGAGCAACTATATGAAGAAAGAAAGACATAGTCTGTAACCAATGCTCCTTATTAATAACACAAAGTGATTGAGCCGAAAGTTGGGTCACAGAGTACAAGTAGCAAATTGAAAGCACAGTACATAACTATTGAGGACAGTATCTATGTAACCCTCCCACTTCTGCATCCTTGCTCTAACAGTAGTGGTAGTTTAATGAACTAATTCTACGACCACTATGGACTTCCATTACAGTCGACTATGACAGTACACCAGTCTTATTCTTCTTCTTCTCTCTTGTTTAGGGAAATGGGTACGTTATCTTATGCAAGCCGGCAGAATGACATGGACATGGCACAGTGAAGTTGCACCCGAGAAAAAAAGTTGCACACCATGATGATGGAGACAGACTTGCGTTACTGTACCGGTCCAGTACATGCAGGTGGTGAAGCTATTACTTTTCTATTACGGGTGGCACTGAGAATACTCTGTTACAAGGGCTACTGCTTAATTAATTTACCTTTCACCCTACAGTGCAAATGAGTACTAGAAAAGGAAACTGAAGAAGCTAACTAATTTGATTATCTATCACTTCACATGGGACGTATTTAATGACAGATGAGATGACTTTAGGTGCTTTGCTTAATATTGAGTGAACACAGTGATACACCCACACATGAATGACGTACTACAAGTAAACTAAAGTTATTAAGAGAGGTACGGAGTGTCCACCGTAATAACCAGATATATGCTGTGAATGCAAACGCAATACAAAGTACTGCTACTATTCATGGTAGTATTGGACACATTTACAATTTCTTTTCCTTGCCTTCCCTGCACTGGGACGGACGTGCGGGTGCGGTGGTACATGCTCTTCAAGGTAACACTTACTTCACCTGGCGACCATCTACTCTCTCTAGATACACATTTGCTATGTAAGAGTCAGAGAATACCATGCTCCAGGCATCCATTCATTCAAAGTATACGCACACATACAGTTTCTGTTTCACCCACCCAGGCTGCTGTCCTTCCACCCATCCTTGCTTCATCATTGACCCAGCCATGCACCATACCATATTCTTTCCTTCCCAGCCACCTCTGGGTCCAAGCAAACACATATCGTTCTTCTTTGCCAGCCATCATACAAGTTCGCGTCCCACTTACTTACACCCTTCTTTCGCTTTTCGTTCATCCCATCCATCACGTTCGTCTAAGAACTTATTGGGATTCTTCTCACCAAAAACTTCACAGCTAAGTCGAAGTACATTTCGAGGAGGCTACTACCTGGTTGATTTGTAATTGTAATACACCCGTGCAGAAAGCACACTATGCAGTCTTCAATCTCAATAAGTAAGGAATATATAGCTTACCTGTTTCCGCCACCACCGTTTGATCCCCCACAGGAACGGCCACCAGCTCTTCTACCGCCGCATCCTCCCCAGAGGCCTCCGAGTCCAAGTCCAACACATCAGCCACCTCCGCGCTGGCCCCGTCACCAGATGTTACACCTACAAAGTACATTTAAGAAAGTTAGAATACACCACTCACTACTATATAATATTTGGTCTAGGAGAAATGTTAAAAAAACAGAATACAATGTAATATTTTGTGACTGTCTACTCCATAGTAAAAATGTCCCATTTTCCAGGGAAGGCTGTTGTCTTGCTGCACTTTTATGCACAACTGATGAATGCTTGCTTTTGATTTTTAACACGCACCACTTTTTCTCCTAACAGACAGAAGCTTGACTCCTGAGTCCTAAGAACACGACCAGGATCAAGTTCAAAGTAGGTGAGAGTTCGGCTCGACCACAAGAAATGTGTCCAATTAATCGTCAGCACTAACCACTTTTCCGTTTACAGTTAAATAGTTTTATGACAAAGTAGATTTCAATAAATGTGTTTACTTTTAATAAAGCTTTTACACTTAAATAGACTCTGTGGTTTTTGTTCCTCTAGACTAGAGTGGATGAGCTAAAGGTTTTGGAATTTTTGCAAGCATGAGTGCCTCTGACACTTCTTGACTGTGCTGTGACTCCGTACTACTCTCTTGTCCTGCGTACGATAATCTAGAGATCATTGGGGATCTATAATCGGTGACTTCGGGAGCTGAATGACTCTGCCACACTATCTAGTCAGTAAGGAGACAGTGCATAGAGGTATTGCTGAATATAATGGGAGTCCAATGGAATTGCCAAATGTCCAATCTTAGTTAGCTACACAGACAGACTAATAAGAATAGTCTAGTAATACCACAGGGAGTCATATTCGAGGCAGGATAAGAATTTATATCCAGTCTACAAGAAGATCAAAGACGATTTAGAAAAAATCGAATGAGGAACGCTAGGAAAAAATAGGTACTGTTTAGTAAAATGTAAACTTACTGGGGCCAGCAAAGGAGCCCTCGCCTGCCCGATCCTGGCCTGCATCCTCAGCACCCTCCTCCTGTGTCCTCTTGCCCTTGGGGGGAGCTGATGTACAACATGAAAGAAAGAAAAACCATAAAACATGGATGAGATTTTTCAACCAAATCAAACATTTCAAAAGAACAATAACAACATATTTTGGAAAAATAGCAAATAGATAGACAACTATTCCACGGGATCTATCTCATGTGGTATACTACGTTATTCGTATTGCCTGATTTGCGGAACGTTGACTTAGAAAGTTCCTATGTAACTCAATAAACAGACTACTAAAGAGGTTTGCCTAGGCCTGGCACTGCAGGCAGTAGTGCGCAACACGTGACAGACAAAGTCCATCCTGCTTGCAGATCAGTGAATACTCAAACTATCAATCCACCCGCCACCACCGCCACTATTTCTTCTGATAGCCATGTGACTGTCTAAAGGAAGGACACTGGACTTCAGTCTGTTGGGGCTGATTTATAAGTCCCTTGCGGAAGTTGCGGCTGATTTTCCTCCATTGTTGCGTGCCTTTTCTGACGCAGCGGCAGAACAAAAGACTCGCCATGGTGTTGGTGCGGCGTATATATTAAAAAAAAAAACACATATGGGCATATGGGCGATGCATCACGTTGTAAAGCCCTGCGCCATCAGGGGGCGTTCCGGCGCAAGGGAGGGCGTACCTGCGCAGGAACGAATCCTAAAAGTGGCTGAGGGAAATCTACAAGATGTCAATCAGTCATTTTTATGACAATGATGCATGACTCAAACCCTGCGCGCTTGAAGCCGACGTACGGCTTGATGCAGCATTGGGGAGATAGGGTACCCCAGAGCATTGCTGGAGCTGCGCCATCGTTGGCACGCAACTCCAGCAATGCGCTGCCTTTACGGCACAGATGCGTAAGGCTTCTGTGACGTTTTGGGCCAATGGGTGGTGGTGGCATGGCACACAATTACTGCCGCATCCCTGCTACTTTGCAGGGATGCGCCGGTAATTGAAAATATGACCCTTACTGTCTAGCATTACGCAGTTCTTTTCTTTACAGTACACTGATACATAATTTCTCAGGCCAATGAAATGCTTCTGAACACAACATACAAAACAAAGAAGCATAGTAGCAAGCAAGGCTACTGAGAAGGAGAGCAGTGCACCTGAAAATGAAATGCATAGAAGATTTTGAAATATAATTTACCTCAATGTAATCGGCAGCATTATTGCTCTTGGTAAAGAACAAAGATTTGCAAATAACAGAGCAGGATAAAACAGAGTAGTAAATGTACTACTACTACTACTCACCAAGCCCGGGGACCTCTACGCCGAGCGCGTCCAGCAAGTCCCGCTCCCGGTCCATGACATCGGTCCAGCGGTGGGTGGCCTGGTTATATGTGCGCCGGACCCCAGAGATCTTGTACATGGCCCGGCACACCTTCTCCCACCGCTGGCGGCGCTCCCGGATGCCATAGCCGGTCGCGATCTTGCCGCCTCCCAGGATCGTCTTGGGGAGGCGGCGCTGGACATGGAAGATCAGTGCCGCCACTTCCTCCGCGCTGAAGATCTCCCTCGGGACCACTTGCTCCCCCCTTAAACGCCCGCACGGGAGCCGGGCACGGGGTGCGGGACCCTTCCCCTTCTCAGGGTGCTTCCCGGCTCCCTTTACCATGGTCTGGGCAGAAATAAACTTAAATGATAAAGAAGAAATAGAATAGTGAAGAAGAAAAGAAAAGAGTTTAAAAAAGTAGTTTAAAAGTAACTAAAAGCTGCAGAAAACACAAAAATATAGAGCTAGAAAAATAGAGGGTTAGATAATAAGTAAAATTAGATCAAAAAAACTTCAAACAAGCAAAGGATGGCAGAGATTGAGAGAGGATAGAGAAAGCATGCCCAGAACCATAGCAATGAATGAGAAACAAGATGGCCGCGCCCGTTCACGACCGCGTGGGTAAGTTCGCGCGAGATTTTCCTTGCGAGTACGCGCGAACTTGTACTCGCGAGCAGCACACTTTGCGAGATTACACATAGCGGGCGGAAACGGAATTACGTCACGCCAACAAGATGGCCGCGCCCGTGTACGACCGATAGGGTAACTTGGCAAACGAATAGCTAGAAGCGCCTCGCGAACACGCGCAAGATCACGCGAATATACACGTCGCAACAAAAACAATTTTGTATTCGCACGTATTCGCGGCTTCCGAAATCGATCTCGCACGGATTCGCGCCCCAAATAACGCGCGAAATTGCAAAAAAAACGATTTTAGCTAAAATGAAAGCAATGAGCAGGTGCAAAAGTTCAAACTTAACATTAGTAACATTCAAGGTAGTGCTTCCTGATGGGCCCCTCCAGAGTTTGCAACAATTCTATGACCCTGCTATGACCCAAACAGCAGGCTCATAGAATAGCACCATAAAGGTCCTGTAAAAAAAAAATTTCACTGCAACAAAAAGCCAATTACAGATAAGGAAGGAAGCAGGTGCCAGCCAGACTGGAACTTTCAAAATTACTGACACATTAATGAAACACAAATTAATTGATGGCAGTTGAAGAAGGGCAGGTGTGCTAGCTTTTTTCAACCACCATAATCTACAGTAATAAATAAACCTAATAGGTGCCTGTGAGGATGTACTAGAGGGTGGCATGGGTGTCCCAGAGGGTGGCAGTGGTGAAACAGAGGGTGCTGTGAACCTGTGATGATAAACCAGACGTAGAAACAACATAGTCGCGGCCGTTGCAAGCCGAAAAGTAAGTTCGCAATTGCGAACTTGTCCCAAAATCGGCGCGAACACGCGCCAACACAAAAAACGGAAAAATCCGCAAGTCCGCTAGAGTTCGCGGATCTTCGCGGATTGCGAATCCGTAAATACGCAAGTTCGCGGATTGCCAATCCGCAAAATCCGCCCATGCTTAGTAGTTACTAGATAAGGAGTCCCGGGCATAAGACTACAACATTTGCGGTCTACAATAAGAATGTAACTCCCATTATAGAGTCTTTGAAAGAATGGTTCTATTTCTGTTGCAGGTGCGCTTTGCTGGTGACATGAAAGGTTGTATGAATTCCCTTCACAGGCTCCATGCAAGCTAATTCCGTTACACAGAAGTGTGCCGCTTAGTGACATCGCACAATTATTGCCACTAAGAAACACTTTCTGTCCTTTATTACTGACACATGCATGTGAATAGGGCAGGTTCCATGTTGTTTTAAGGTATCCTTTTCCCAATTTCTCGTACATGCCAGCCTGTATATATTTTTGGCAGTATTGAAACCTGAAGGTTGAGATTGGAATATTTATTATCCCATGTATTATCCATTCACTGACAGGTCGTTCTGACATTGTCACTGGTAATCTCTCAAGTTTCTCAATGCTCAGGATTGTATAATCAGCACCCTTTTGTGCCATACTGATTTGTCTATCAGTAAGGTTAAAGATTTGGAATAGTGACGTTGTGTTGATTAAACGCCAAGGCACATAGCCTGAACGCAGATTTTGTAACGTCCAGCCAAGCTGTACAATAGAACGCAATTGTGACTGACCGTGTTGTAATAACAGTAAGTCCTGCGATAATATGTCGATTGCTGAAGACACAATGCTGTCCAAAGAAAAAATTCTGGAGGACAGAGTCATTAACCCATTGTCCACTACAGAAAGTGATTTTTCCAAATTAATACGGTCAATTTCCCGTATTCTCTCTGCTGTTTCAATTTGAGTAACCTTCCAGGCCTCATTATATGCTGCATATACAGAGGCTGCTATGAAACGCTTTTGACGCTGTTTGCGTGGTCCCAAAGTGAAATCACGCAAGTCAGCACCATCAGTCAGTAAAGTTAGGTGTTGCTTAATTTCTGCCAGTGTGGAAGTTTGTAGCCATTGAAGGCATAATTTGCCCACACTGTAGGTTGTTATTATCCCTGGGTGATGTCTTTGAGGATATCTAGGGTCTGGCCTGGTCATTTTGAACCCCTGTGTTTTGTTCAGGAATCTGTCTTGACAGTTATTAGTATCTGTGGGCCAGATCAACCACTGTTTCCAATCAGGATGTGTTCTGTTTTGGTTTAATATATGGTTTACGTCTATCTCTTCATCTGTAGAAGTGTTGCTAAACATTGTTGGCTTTGGAATAGACGGTTTATTTAAATCTTTGATTTTGGCTAGGCCAAGACAGGTGGTTTGTTGAACAGTGTCATTTAAAAATATCATTTGTTCTGGGATCATGCAGGCTCTAAACAAAGCTTCTATACCCTGTACTTGCCATTCTTTTGTACCCCAAACACTTTTCAATTCAACATTTTTGTCCCAATAATCAAAACCAAAAGTATTCATTTTTTCAAAGAATGAGTCTGAATATAACAATTTTGTGTTGGTTATCATGGTCTTGGTCCCTGTTTTGTTTGACAATTTAAAATAAAATGTTTCAGCATTACTTGTGTTAAAACCTGAAAAATATGAATATTTGTCGTAAACGGTTCTTGAGCTCCCTTTTGGAGGTGTTGCACAATGTTCCCATTGATTATAATTTAAAACATTTCTAGGTTGTGCAGATCTATGTAAAAAATGGTTACCATAGTGGTTATAACAGTACATACTATCATAATTTGTAGAACCCTGCAAATAATCATGTTTGGTAAATTTAGCAGACATTACTAAGTCAGACATCATATTATTAATGCTTTCGAAGTCCCAATCATCAGCAAATGAGTTTGGTTTTACAAAGTCACTCAAGGAGATCTTAATTTGGTGTGGATATTTCAGGATCTCGACCGGACCATAAATTTCATAGTCAGTGTTGTCCCAAGCTACCCCACCAGGTATCGGATTGGCTGTGAAGTTGGCTGAAGAAAGTTCTCTTTTCTCGACGTGTGAAGATGTGTGTGGTTTGAGGATCAAGTTGATTTTCTGACTTGCTGTGTCCATTTTAGCATATTTTCCCTCAATGAAGCGTCCCAATGTTAGTATCATGATGAGCCAAAGTATGAGGATAAATGCACCAAAACCCACCCAAAATTCAATCCATGGAGAAATCAGATATGTTTCTTTCAGTTGTTTCAAAAGTTCCTTAGCTTTATCTTTAAAGGTTTTTGATGATGGCTGTGTCTTTGATTCACTGAAGCCTTCAGAGGAATCATCGAAGTTTATGAAGTAGCCGGATGCAGTTCTGTCAATTGTTCCAATTGCTTCAGGATTTCTGTTTCTTGCATTTTCGTTTGGTACTTCATTATAGATTGGTGTGTCTCTGCTAAATGTTTTTATTTGGGATTTCAGAGGTCTTAGTTCTATTGCATTGTTGCATAGTCCATGTTGTTCTTCTATAGGCGTTTCGAATGTGATGAGCCTCTTTGTTAGGACCTCTGTACTGGTAGCAAACCTTGGTGTTCTGCTACTTATTGGGAGTCCACTTGGCCTACTGTTTGTTATCGGCCACATGATTGTGGTTTTACCAGGTCGATGGATACAACTCGGTTCTCCTTTTTACCAGCAAGTGGCGGTAGTACAACTGATCTTGTCCCGTTGACAGACAAGACAGGAACTGCTTTTCTGTAAGAAGGCCCAAATTCCTTCTTTACCGCGATCTTCTCCCTGACTAGATCCCCGACTTTTGGAATCCAGACAGGTCTTGCTGGGACAGGTGGTGGTTCTTCAGTGGTTGTTGGCTGTTGTTTCAACTTTATGTTGCTCAGGTCTTTTCTTGTTTTGTTTAAGTCCTGCAAAATAGCCAAACGGTCTTTGATATCAAAGCTTTTTTCTTTCACCACTGAAGTCTGACTATCAATGTCAGAGATCATCATCCTAGTTCCAAATAATAATTCGTACGCACTGAATCCCTTCAGAGAATTTCTTGGCAAGTTATTGAGACTACGTTGGACACTTATTAGATGTTTGACCCACCCAGCTCCCGAACCTAATACCTTCGCCGTTATAGATTGCTTTATGTCACGGTTTTTTCTTTCAACAATTCCGTTCCCCTCAGGGTGAAATGGACAAGAGTACCGCAATTGCACGCCCATGCTGACCATGGCCTCCTTATAAGCCCGAGAGCTAAAAGCAGGACCGTGGTCTGAATGCAGCATGCCAATTGCGTATGTGCCGATAAAGACTCGCAAATCTTTTATAACAGTTCTGGCGTCAGCCGTTCGCTGGGGCCACATCCATATGAATCTCGTGCATGAATCCACTGCGACCAGGATATATTTATAGTTACCATCCCTTTGTAAGGGACCACAGTGGTCTAGGTAAACACAGGCTAATGGTTTATCGGAGATTAGAAGGGGCGTCTGAGCTGGACGTCTCACAGTTGATACTTTCATTTTTTGACATATCTTACATTCTAGAACATAGTTCCTTGTTTGTCTTCTCATTTGTGGCCACCAGTATCTCTGTTTTAATAATGATACTGTGGGTGAGACGCCAGCATGGATAGAAGCAAGCCCTTCGTGTGCCGCTATTATTAGTCCTAACCTATGTTCCATGTTTGGAATTGCCCTATCCCCCACTCCAGGGATTCGAGCAAAAGGAACATTGTTTGCATCAGTTATGTATGAGTATTTTACTGGAAAGCCTTTCGGGAGTGTTTCTATCGAATCCTTTTCTGAAGCGCTGACAGCTTGTAATATTTCGCTGTCTATTTTTGTTTTTGACCGGGTGATGGCAGCTACGGAAGCCGTTTGCACAGCTGCCTTCGCGGCCTCATCAGCCAATGAATTCCCTGCAATGTGAACGCCATCACGTTGATGACTCAGTGTATGTATCACGTGAGTCTTTGGTAGTTCTTTTTGTAAAAGAACTACTTGTTCCCAGAGCATTTTATGCTTGATTGTGCCACCTTTCGCATCCTTGAAACCATTCTGAAGCCAGATCTGCAAGTATTCATTGTAAAACTGAACGCAATAATACGAATCGCACACTATGAGTGTGGGGAATTCTCGATCGGTATTTTCAAGCGCCATCTTGAATGCCAGTAGTTCAGCTCGCTGAGCTGTACAATCTCCTAAAGATTGTGTTTTAGTGATTGCTGGTTTAAATTTTCCTTCGTGCCAGCGACCTTTAACGATCGCGCACGCAGCACTGTAAGCTTGCTTACCCCCCACTGCGGGTTGTGCTGATCCGTCTGTATATATTATACAGCCGTAGTGGTCTAGAGGCAGAATTTCGGTCGGCGGAGGACATTCAAATTCATATTGGAGAAATTCTTGTGTTTTTAAGTTATGATCAAATTCGTACGCCACGTCTGTTGCAGCAAGAGAATTAGCCCATTGTATCCATCTCGGATGGAGTGCTTTAGCATTTGGAATGCTTGCCTTTGTTACCGCCTCTAGGGCTGGTATTGGTGTCACGATTATTATTTGTTTACCTTGTGCCAGGGCTCGTTCTTTTGCTATAGCTGTCTGTGTTGCCGTAAGAATTTTTTCCGTTGGGCTAAATTTCATTTCAGCCTTAGTGTACAAGTGTGATTTGAATGCAATTGGTACCTTTTCTCCCTCATTAGAGGTCAGGTATGTGAATCCGCATCTCCCTGGGATGACTCGAATCACAAGATTGCGTGTGTTATCACGTGTTTCTAATTTTGTTTTAATTAGCATGTCTGTTTGTAGGGATCTCAAAATTTCTGTGTGTATTTGAGTCCAATTGGATCTTTTAAAATCTGGTTTTATCAGATCATAAAGGGGTTTGACCCTTTCTGCGTAATTTGCAATGTATGTTCTTCCGAAGTTTAGGAAGCCTAGAATCGACTGTACGTTTTTTTGTGTTCTAGGTGCTTGGAGTACGGCACATTTCTCTAGGAAATTGTCAGCCAGGCTTTTGCCTTCACTTGATAACTCATATCCTAAGAATAGGACTGTCAGATGGGCAATTCTGGATTTTTTAAAGTTGAATTTGTAACCCTCTGCTGCGAACCCAAGTATTATGGTGTTCACTCTCTTCAAGTGAGTCTCCAAGTCATCATCTGTTAAGTAAATGTCATCGACATAAGATAATGCTTCATCATCATATAGTTGTAGTAATTCGGTTACTCTCGCTGAGAATACCCCCGGGCTGTTCTTGTACCCCTGGGCTAACCGACAGAATTGTTTTTGAGTGCCATTTATTGAGAACGCAGTTAAATATCTGCTCTCTGGTGCTATGTTTTGACAAAAGAATCCATTAGAGATGTCTAATGTTGTTTTGTATTTTTTGCGCACTATGTTATTCATTAGTGCAGCACTGTGAGTTTTGCACTGCAAAAGTTTTGCAACATGTGTTAAGGTGTCGGTAATCCAAAACTAGACGATATGAATTGTCTGGTTTGGAGACCGGAAACAAAGGGTTGTTCATTTGTGAGGTGCAAGTTTCAATCACCCCCTGGTATTCTAGCTGATCTAGGATTTCATTTACCTGTTTTTTAGCTTCTTGCTTAATTGGGTACTGCCTTTGTGCAGTAGGTTGTGATTTTAACTGGATTTTGTGAGGAGGAGAATCCTCATCCCATCCCACGTGATTTTTATATAAAGCAGGAGCTAGAGCCACTGCCCACTTTCTAGCAAGTGTGTATTTTTTATGAATTGGAATTTGATTCGAGAAGGCAGGCATAATTACTTCTTCGCCATGAGGGCACTCCCTGACAAACTCTGGTGGCCAGTCTTTTTCAGCTAGAAGGATGTCATAGCCCTTGGAGAGATTATCCCAAAATAGTCCCCTTATTTTCCTAGTCTTATCCCCCTCTATACGCAATGTTATTTCGTATATTTTGTGAGGTTTGCTAACTCTGGTGTCCGCAGTTTCCACTTGAAGATATTCATTCGTGTCCACTGTCTCCAGATGATTCATAAGGACTTTGCGAGCTATGCTCACTTCTGCTGCACTGTCTAGCATTGTCTGAGCCCACTCTCCGTTTTTCAGTTGTGTCCTCAGTATTCTCGGCATTGTTAACTACCTTGATACTGGCTACCTTCTTTTTTGGAAATTGTAATTTCTTTTTTAGTTGAGCAGGTTCCTTGTCTTTGGACTTGGCGTGCTCTTCTCTTTGTTCTGATCGTCCTCTTCTTTCCGATTTCTGCGAGGAAGTCTGAAAAGATTGAGAGGGACGTGTATCAATGTCTTGATATCTATCAGGCTTCTTTATATTATCCCTATTTCTAAGGTTATATCTATTCCCAGAGGGGTCACTCTGGGGTGACCTGTGTCTTTGGTTTGGAGATTTTTCTCTTCGCCTAGGAGACCTTCCTCGGGACTGGAATTTCTTTTCTTTAGGATTGGATTGTTTGTTTCCATCCCAGTTCTTTTTTGGTGATGTAGATTTATTATTAAAAAATATTTTTTCTGGACTTTCAATCAGTTGCGGTTTTACTGGTATTCCACCTAAACTATCTCTACCTAGTTCCTCATAGGATTTTTCTATGATTCTGGCAATTTCCGCTGGTTGGTCTGCTATATCTGTCTCTTTTAACCTCTGGCGGATCGCCACGTTTGCTGCTTCACCTTTTATGTTGGCTAATAATATAGCCGAGACCTGCTTGAAGTCTTTCAGTAATTTCATACCAAGAGTTAAAGCGGGTTCAGGACCATATTCATCTTGAATTTGTTTTAGCACATCTGGTATTACCGAAATGGATGGAACACCGTGCGTTTTTGTGTAGATGGAAGCAAAGACTGTACCCCAAGTGTCACAGTCCTCAATGTGTGGTGCGATTCCCATTGGAAGACAGATAGTCAGAATCCTGTGTTTTTCTAATGGGGTGGTGTCAGGAAACACCGCCTCTATTTGGGTGATTTTCTGTGCCAACCAGAATGGTACTTGTTCCCGTTTAGCCGGTACTTTACCTAGGCAGGACTGGATGTTCTGTGGTGTAATTTTATTTGTGTTCCCCTGGTGAGGGGTCAGCTGTGGGAGTTTAATCGCTGGCTGAATTGTTGAAGTCCGCATCACATACTGGACTAATTGTCTATGTATTTTTATTAATTGTTTTAGCTGTGTTAACAGCTCTGCTGCTGGCATCTCATTGATGTCTGGATGTGGTGTGTATCCGGCTAGGACCGGCCACGTTGCTCCTGGTCTACCTAAAGGACCGAGCCTGGTGATGTGATTATTATGTTTTAGGGCGCCATCAAATAAGAGCAAATGCTCTTGAAATTTGAGTGGTACTTCCACCTCCTCGAAAGGAGTGTACTCATTAGGAGGTTCCTCTATTTTGTAATAGTGGAAGTACTTTGTTACAGCATTTGCTGCTGGAAAATGTATCCATGAATAGTATACCTCTGTCTGCCGATATTCGTGTGCCTCAATTACGAATATGACTGTGCCACCTCTAGGTGTCAGTCCATTTTCTATAAGTTTTAGAGTTATAGATCTCCTTTTGATGACCGGGATGAGTATTATATCCTGGTCTGCTGCCTGCATGGTAGCATCAGCTGCTGCGAGTTTAGTTGCTAATCTAACTGCCTCTCTTTCATCCTCATTGTCTGACATGTTACTGACAGGATGGTTATTTCTTTTGTTTGCAGATCAGGTTTCTTATGGAAACAAAGGTTAGATGCACAATATTTTGGAACTGTTTATCCTTCAACGTTGACTATACCAAGAACCATACATAGGAGTTCCCTCCTGCGAGGTCTGGCGGATATAACCTTTCACCCACTCCAGACGTCTTTGGAGTATTGTGGGAAAAGGGGTCTGAGTGAGAAAGCACGACTGAGTTACTCTAAATGTCTTACGTTAGTTTTATCGCCCTTTCCAAACGCGTTGGGCGCCATGTAGTGTAGTTCCTATCATCCCAATAGGCTCTGCGCATTGGAATAATACCTACAGCAGTAAAGGCCTAGACCAGACGTTAACTAGATCTACTACTGTTGATACTAGACTTAAAGTTTTGGGTTTGCCAGCTTAGCTCAGAGTTCACTAGAAACTTTCTCGAATGTTCAGGAAAGAATTAACTCCCCTGATTAGACAAGAAGGGATTTAGTTTCTGACAACCATAGAACATGACAACTTTGCTCTCCCCTAATCAAGAGTATATCTCGAGAGTCGTGTGAACAAAAGGCAATTTATTTTACTCAGTCAGTACGTGCATTCTTAGTCTCATCAGAATGTAGAGAAAAGGAAGAGACGGGCGTGTTCAATAAAAAGATGTTATTTATTGATCAGTCTCTTTTCTCGTACAAGAGAAATGGATCGATATTATTGCAATACTTATAGTTAAGTAAAGTGCATACATTAAAAGCAATAGTATAAAATAATACTGTAAAAACATTGATATGGTTTCTAAGCCATAAGATGTTTTAAAATGAATAAAATATATTACATACACATATACATTTGACTAAACGTACTCAACTGGTGTTTCTAGATACGCCTACCCCGTGTACCTGACCTAAGTCTAATACGAGGGCGGGAATAGAAAGTTACAGTTTAAGTTAAGTTTGTTTTTGCCAAGTGAATAACTTAAGAATTCTCTGTGAGGGGTTATTCAGTTCTGTACCTGGAAGTTAGGATGAATGAGGAATGGTATCTCTCTCTCTGGTCTCGATATTCCAGGCTGCCCGCGAGGGCTACCCAGAAACGCCGGGGCTGGATTTCTTGGCAGGAGAAGTCAGCGCATCTCTCAGCGCGTCAGGAAGGCGGGGCTGCTGCCAGCGGGGTCTGCTCTGCTCTTGGCTTCGGCAAGTATGGCTGCTCCGTCTCGTCACCATGCGTGTGTTTGCATAGGGCAAGATCGGTAATATTTATACCTTTAAGGTGCCGAGATTGACGTAAGGATGGACATAGATACGTCAATAAGGATGTCATACGACTTGCTCGTTAGCACATTCTTTTACTGAAGTTCTCGGTGAAATCAAAACAATGGCCGCAGGGTTTTGCCCAGGTTGTCATAGGTTTGATTTGTTATGAGAACTCCGTATGCCTTATCAGGGGCTGGAGGAATATCGCTTGTCTAATTAGATCGCAAGCGTTATGACCTAATCAGATAACACGTTCCTGTGCCGTAGTGTGACTGCGTCAGATAACGGTATCTGCATCATGGGGATTTTCTGCCTCATGGGCTGATTACTAGTTAACTTGTTAGTTTACTAACCAGAATAGGGTCAGGAATAGGGGGATCGATTCAGGACCTATAGGAATACATCACACAACAGCACCAGGGGGCAAAGAGGGAGAAAAGGAGAGTGAAAAGGGTGCTGTGGACATAGGGATTGAAAAGGATGCAGAAATTATATGAAAATGCCATAGATGGGGGCAACAGGCCAATTAAGAGGACACTTACTATTGACCACCAAAAAAAAGATCTGGGCAAACACACATATTGAAACAGCTACATAGGGAGGCAAGAAGCAAGGAAGGATCCAGAGCAGAAGAGAGGTAGCTGGCAAGAAGGCCAAGGGTCCAACTAATATAGACATGTGGTCAGCAACGTGGACATGGTAGATCCAAAAGGAAATTGTTACCAGCATCATTTGTGAAAATTATCCAGGAAGTAGCATGGCCTTGTTTAAGTACATCAATATTATAAAGATAGCAAGCTTTAGCTTCAGTGGTATGTCTTGGCTTAGACGTGACAAGATGTTAAACCAGTAAAATCTTGGGGTGAATTGGGTAATAGTTCAGTTCAGTTCAACTTTATTCGGGTTTCAGCATAGAAAACCATAAAAGTTATCAATACATAGAAGTTTCATAAAATATAAACACATTTCATCGCAATTAAGATACATTTCACAAAGTCCATAATGGTCCAAAACCTAAGGAGCAAAGTTAAATACTAATGATCTTGGCCCTCTAGTAAGAAAACCATCAGTTAAGTACATTTGTCCCAAAGCTATTGCTGAAATACATATATAATTAAAATGAGCATAAACCATGACCATTGCTGACATTTAATCAAGGCAAGACCTGGCCTTCACCACAGATTTCAGGTAGCTAAGAACAAAAACAAAAAATTCATCATGCAACAGTTGTAAATAAATAAGGGATGGATGGGCCTGCTTAAAATTCATCCTCTTTAAAACCTGGGCGTTGAAAGACTTCCGGGGGACCTCATAAAATATTCAAAGTAATATAAAGTATAGGGAATCCTGTGGAGACTCACCGTTGTAGACACAGGGTGCTAACATCTGACCTTTACTACTCCCCCTAAGTATAGCCAGCAGGAAATGAAAAAGATCCAGGCGAAACCTGGTTAGAAAAAAACATTTATAAATACTTAAAAACCCCAGGAGATAAGGCTTGGCTAATGGTGTTGTTTTCAACATTAGGATTTACGGACGCTAGGTTTCAGCAGTTCCGGCTCTTCCCTCTCAAGTTTCTTTACCCTGTTGAAAGACCCCCTTATTAACCCCACATCCTTTTTGGTTGCTAGTTCAGGATTAGTGTACAGTTCGACTCTTCTTAACCTTTCGGAACTGCTCTAAATATATCAGAGCCAGTGTATATAGCGGGCATGGTTAAGGATCATACACTTTTTAAAAATCTGTTGACTCAACGAATATCCCTCACTCAACCAGATTTTCGTCCAAAAGATTAGGGGACGGAAGGCCAGAATGTCACTTTAAGAAGGTACCCCCAGTTCTTCATATACCACCATACTGGACATGCCGCGAGGAACACCCAATAAACGCTTTAGAAATGCGTTCTTAATAACTTGTAAATCATCTGTGGAAACGTGCCCCCATATTTTGCTACCATAAGAAGCTGTTGTGACACTCTTTGCTTGATAAATAGTTAGAAGCACTGCAATGGGTCTCTTTACTAATTTTGAAGCAAAGTTAAAGATGGCTGCATTCACCCGCACCAGGTCTCCCCTCTAAATCTGTTTAGGAGGGCACCATTTCCTTTGATTGTCCAATATAACCCCCAAGTACGAGAAAACATTAGTGTGGGGTACCTTAGCAGAACCTACCCTAAATTGAAAGGATTTTTTGGGACGGATTCCCACCTGCATAACATAGGATTTAGAGTTGTTTATACCGATCTGACATAAAGGTGGAGAAAGCATCAAGCAGGGTTTGTAGCTCCCTAGCACTCCTAGATATAAAGACTGCATCATCCGCATATAAATGAACTGGCAGACCACGTAGGCCTACATGCGGATAATCTACCCCTGTTAATAAAAGGGCTTTATCCAAATCTATGATATATAGGTTGAACAAGAAAGGTGCTACAATACACCCTTGGCGGACACTTCTACTTATGTTGAAATTACTTGAGACTCTTAAATCCTGCGAAAATCTTAAAATGGGCCTTAGTTGCACGGTGAAGATCTTCTAAAAAATATTCCTCTCTACCCCCAATATCTAGCATGGACTACCAACGTTTGGCCCTGTTCATGTGATCAAATGCGGAATACTGGTCCATAAATGTTAGATAAATGGCACCTGGGAGTGCAACCATATATTTGTTAAGATTCATGGTTAGGTTAAGGCACTGGGCCAGCGTGGATCGACCTGGGCGGAACGCATACTGAACATTTGATAATGTGGTGTGTTCCTCTGCCCAGCTGGTCAACCTTTCTAGAAGCACTCAAATCCAATAACAGAATAAGGATGCAGTATGAGGCATGACCTGGCCCACACCGGCAGTACGCACGGCAAGTGGTTTGTTGCTACTGGCAAATTTGTAGAGTAGGAGGGACATATAGAATATGCCCCACAGGAGGATGCTGGAACTGAAATAAATGGGGTTGTCAACAGTACCCATGCAAAGATGAATGTTCCAAATAGAAAGGGAAATATGCTGTGTTACAGTTTGGGCACAGGTAGCCAGTAAGAGAAGGAGGCAGGAGTGAAGCATAAGGAATACAGGTAAAGGGCAATTATTCCAGTTAAGGTTGACAGGATGGAAGGTTGGCTGTGGCAATACCCCAATGGGCATGACACACAGTTTGGAAATTCCCTAAAAGGACCCAAGAGTGGGATTTTGCCCAAAGCACCTAAAATCTTTCAAAGGATAGACAGAAATGGTCTGGACAATACTAATAATGGGGGTGTCAATGATGAAATGATGACATGAGATTTATATATCGCATAGATACTCCAAGAAGTGTCCTGGCACTGGATTCAAGTCTACCTGCAAAACACAGATCGTCCTGTCAAGCTTGTTGAAAGAGCCATGTTTTTAATTTATTCTTACAGATGGATTTCTCAATTGTGGTACATAGCTACATTGGAAGACCAGTCCAAGATAGGGAAAGGACCTTCCACTGGTTTGAGCACAGCAGATTTTTGGAATTTTAACCAATCGATCAAAGGAGGACCATAGGTTTCTGGAAGGGAAGTAGTCACACACCCTATAACTCAGATAACCAGCTCCATCATCATGTAGCACTTTGTGAACAAGGACGTGGGATTTATTAAGGATCCTTTTTTTAATAGGAAGCCAGTTAAGTGCCTGAAACGCAAGGAAATGTATGAGTTCTCGGGAGAAGATTGAGGAGGATTCGGTCTGCCAAATTCTGCACCACTTGAAGTTTGCTAAGAACATATTCTGGAAGACCCAAGTATAGTGCATTTCCATTATCCAATCTGGAAGCTATCAAGGCTTGGTTCACCATTTTATTAGTTTCAACAGATAGTAAAGAAGAATTTTTGTCAAAGTGCATAGCAGCCTGAAAGAGGGACCAGCAAGTACCTGGATTTGTGGCCGGAAGGAAAGGACACTGTCACATGTCATTCCTACAATGGGATTCATAGTGGGTCCATTGGACAAGATACCTGTACCTGGCTTACACATATCTCCAATGGACATGGTACCAAGGGAGGTGGAAGATTATATCCACCTGAATCGCTACATGTCATGGCCATTGTGAATGACTTCATTGACCAAGCAGACTGTACAGTTAAATATGCAAATATTGACCTGGAATATTACAAGGGTAGGAACGTGTGAGGTGTGAGAAGAAATGTAACTGGCATAAAATGGGCATTTCGCCTGCTACCACCAGTACATCTGTGCGAGTTCCAGCTTTTGGATACAGACTACAGCTTAGGGATCAGTTTCCTTGTGGCTAAGCCATGTTAATGGGGTGCTCAATAACCTATGGAATTCTTGAAACATTCAGCACCTTTCTAGAATGGGTGGTTGTAAGAAATTGGGATAATGGTTGAGGGGGTGAAACCCTACTCAGAAGTACCCACAATCCTTTTCAGGGTGAAGTCAAAAGCATATCCCAAATTAATCTGTGCTGATAATCTGGTAGCTTGGCACAGAGCAGTCATCCTTAACTTATACGCAATGTGTAACTTATATGTGCAGTACTTCAAGCAGTAACACAGTGAAAACACACCTCAAGAGGATCCCACACCAGGTTAGAATAATAGAGTAATTTTTAATAATTAAATCACAGCCAAAATCACAAATATCCAATCAGTAGAACCAGAGATATTCAAAGTTAACAATTTCAGTAAAAAAAGCACCAAAGAGGAAAGTAAACTGTGGGCAACATGGCGGCCTCTAGTTAGAGTGGTCACGGGCTCTCGCTCGATTCTGGCAGTTTAAACGCGGTACCTGGATGTGAAGCCATGTGAAGTTGCCGCAAGGCAGGCGCGGTGTCAAGGATGACTTTTCTCCTTCATTTCTCAGCGTTCTGCTGCTTGTAGGTTAGGGAAGTGACGGTGGTGGCCAGAGCGGTGGAGATGCCACAGAGGAGCCACTGGGTGGTAGCTGCAGTACAGATTGCGTGTGGCAGGCGCGCAGCGGACAGGGTCGGCTTCCGGCGCAGTGGGAGTCATGTGACTGATCTGATTGCTCCATGTGTTTCTACGCGATCTTTCTCTGAAACTGAAACTAATTTAGGATCCCCTGTATCTGAAATTGGCTGGTTCCGAAGCAGCGGTAGGACAGAGTATCTGGAGATTCTTGGCTACGGTATCTGGCACTCACAAATGACCCCGGTAAGGAGGAGGAAAAAGGGGTATTGGGGGCCTACGCTGAATGTGGAGAAGGGCACTGTTTGTGAGGAGCAGCACTTCAGTTTGGATCAGGCTGATCAGGCTGAATCATATATTGGTGTAAATAAGCTAAATAGATATACCCTCTGTGGAAACTTGGCAGAGATCACTGTTAGCATAAGTTGAAGCCATTTTGTTTTTGGCATTCATTTTATTTAGCCATGTGTTTGTCATGTGCTTCCGCATTTTTGTTGTTGCCTGCTTCTCTATTACGCCTGAGTCATCATCTATATTTAGCTCCTGCAGCACTGAGCCTGAGCACTGTGCATGCTCAGAGAGGCCTTAGTTGCTGGAATGCACCTGTTACAGATACAACTGTCAGGCTATTTTTACTGATGTCAGCAGTTCTGTAACTCCTCCCATTCTGTTGACTAAGCAATTCTGATGTATCCTTGTATGTAAAAGTCTATTTGTGTGTACACTTGTACTGCCTCTTTTTGAACCACCATGCTTACACTGCAAATGTCACAGTATATAAGGCCCATGGTTTCTGTACTCCATGTGCTGCCGCATATCTGTATCGATGTAGTTCCACGCATGAGTCCTAATAAAGAGCCAGTGCGCAAAAGGGCGAACCCCTGCACCAGGTGAGCCCCTGAAAAGGCTCACCCCCACACTTCAGAAGTACGGACATTTGAGGCCAAAGTCAGCCCCCTTCTGAGGATCAAACCAGGGAAACTAATCCACCCACAGTGCAAATTAATTCTTGAAAAACCTCAGAAGCTCGCTCCTGCCCCCATATGCTACAAAACAAAAAGGTACCTGTAGAGAAGATCCCACCAACCAGGGGAAAAAAGCTAACCAAAAATAAGCCAGCTAATATTCAAGTTACTCCATCACTCCGCTTTTACTTTAAGGTTCAGGCTCAATCTTTTTTTGCTTACTCAATACACCCAACCTACTCAAGCTATTCAGGATAGCCAGTCCAGCTCCACCCTTACCCCTATGGTGGCCACAAGTAGCAGTATTGGTTCAACACAACTGATTTCTTTTGAGTTGCCCAGGATAGAAAACATTAGGGGATTGGAAACAGACATGAACACTGTACCTCTTGAAAACAGATTCACTCCCTTGGGCTCTTTGGCAGTGGTAGAAAATGACAACATCTACCCCCCCATATGACCCTAGGTGTGAGATTCCACAGAATCAGTCCACGCAACAGAGATCTGAGCCAAGGGATGACCTAAGGGAATTAGCTACAGGCTCCAAATCAGGGGTCCAACCAACTACAGAGGGTCTTTTAGCAACCTTACTCACCAAAATCAGGGAAAAATTTGCAGTTTCAGAAAGCAATCAAACGAAAACCCAAGCAGTCTGCGAAACGCTAGAAGAAAAAATGAATGACATGATGGAAAGAGTCGAAGCAATGGAAACAGCTTTGGAAGACCTTTCAAAACAAGTAGAAAAAAATTCATCTGAAATCACGAAACTAAAGAACAAAGACAAAGAACTGAGGGACAACATAGAAAGTTTAGAGAACAGTGGTAGAAGGAATAATATAAGGATCCTGAATGTCCCAGAAGAGGTTGTGGGAGGAGACATAAGGTCCTTTTATTATCAGCCTTCTTAGAGAATTACACCCTGACATAGAAAGACAGACCCTGGAAGATGATATTCAGAGAGTCCATCATGACCCATACTCTAAAAGACCCGGGGAAAAAAACCAGAGAAGGATCCCAGTTAACTTTGAAACATACTCAGTAAAGGAAAAGATCCTTGCCGGGGGCTTAAAAGCAGAAGCACATAATAAGGGGGACTGGTCTTTTCATATCAGGGCAGACATCTCACGCACTACACAGAACAGGCAGTGGGGACTAGGGAATTATGTCCAAGAATTAAGGGATCTGGGTGCTACAGCAAATCTATGATTCCCCGCCTCTCTAAAGGTGATGTGGAATAATAAAATATATAATTTTAAAGAGCCCCTTGAAGTCAAATCCCTGATTGATCAGATTAAAAGCACATCCAAATGAGAAATCTTAAAATTCCTGCTCAGATAGAGATAGAGCCCGAAACAGAGGTATCTTCAGCATACCTCTAGTATTGAGGGAGGGTTCCCCGGGGTCGGGGGACTGGAAGGAAGAGGTGGGGTGGGTCACAAATAGAAATAATATTCAAAAATAAAGTTTTTGTTCGTGCACAGGGTGGGGAAGGATGTGGGAAAAAAGAAAAACTTTGTTCTAATTTATAAATAACAGCCAAATATTTCAAATTGGTCTGTATAAACTTTTCATTTCTTTATCATGCACAGCATACATAAGCTTTACTCTCTCAAGTTACCATGTGGCCATCTATTTTTTTCCATGACAGATTTAGGTAGGACAGAGAAATCAAACCATTTGAAAATACTATCATGGAACGTAAATGGTCTCAGGGTTCCCTCAAGAAGAAGGGAAATTCTAAAATATCTGAGACTCTCAGATAGCGATGTGTGTTTTATTCAAGAGTCGCATCTGCTTAAGGAGGAATGGACATTGATTTAAAAAAATCCAAAATGGGTAGAACAACACATCTGCACAACTCAATTGTGTACAATAAAAGGGGTTGCTCTTATGTTTAAAAATACTATCCAAGCTATACTTGGGGATTGCATCGTTGACGCTTTGGGGAGGTGGGCAATTGCCAGAGCCAAAATTGATGGCTCCTGGCTGACTTTTGTGGGCTATCATGGACCAAATCTAGACGATCCGGCTCCATTACAAACTTTATTCCTCCAATTAATCAACATAAATGATCCTGTTATATTTGGCGGTGACTTTAATTTGGTTTTGGATCCTAGTCAAGATTCAACCTCAAGTAGAGCAGTGGCAGCAACTCAAAACATGATAGCTACCCTAAAACCGCTGATGATAGATATGGGGCTCTTAGATATTTGGAGAGAGATGGGACGTAAGGCAGGGACAGCTGAGGGGAACTACACTTTTCATTAAAAAAGTGCGGTCATCATTCCTGGATTGATTCATTCCCTGGTCAATGCCTCCACCTGTAAGAACACAATTAAGGTCAGTCATGTCACTGAACATCTGTCTGATCACTCTGCTGTGGTCTTGGAAAATGTCATTGCCAAGAGACCCTCCTCTCTTAGGTGGACCCCAAATCGCTCGCTACTCATGGAAGCTGCAGTAACTGAAAAGCTAAAAATAGTAGCTAACAAGTTTTTTGTATTTAATCTTAACTGATCACCCCTTTACATGGTAAGGGGCTCTTATAAGGGCTTCTTAAGAGGTATTTTAACAACTTTCTCTATTTCTCAAACTAAGAGAATGAGGTATGAAATCAGAGCTTTAGAAGCTGTAGTACACATCAATCAAGAAGCGTTAGAACAAACTCCGAATAATTTGTACGCCCTGAGTTGGCAGGGTATGCCCAATCGTGGGTGCCTTGCTCACTCTACCACTGGATTCAAGGTAGCCTGGCTGATGAGGATTATGAATCCGAAACCGGTCCCAGGATGCCTGTTTCCGGTCCAGGGAAATCATGGCCTGGCAGTTCGGACTGGACTGTTTCCATGAGGCACAGAGTCAGACTGATTTGCATATGGCCATGTCTGAACTGGGGTGGTGGAGTGAGCTAAAGAATGATGATGGATTGAACCCAGATCAGTTGACTGGGGGGAGTGTTTGATTTGCTCAAGCACTCCGTCCATCATCCCCTTTGGTATCACTTCTCACCCAGGCAGCAGACATTGTGACATCAGAACTCAACTGTAAAAACCTTATAATAGTTGAGTTCTGAAGTGTTTCATTATAATCGGTGACTTGATGCCTCACAAGTCACCAATAATAAAAGAATACGTGACTGCTGTTTATATAAGGATTACAGAATCCCATGTATTATGAAGTATTGCAGTCGAGTTCTGGTGTCATGATGCCTGCAGCCAGAGCCAGCACCCCAAATGAAAGGCAGGTCAGGTCAGGTCATGAAGCATAATTGAAGCTGCTGTTTAAAGCAACGAAATCTGAACATTGCTTTTCTTACTTCTACTCTATTGTAGTAGCTTAGAATGATAAACAGAAAGAATATATTTCTATTTTTGCACTTCTTAGAGAAAGGCTAGAATATTTCTGAATGTTTCTGCACATTCTGAACTAATGCAGTTTTCTTTTTAAGTTAATTCTATTGAAATGTGTGTAATATCTATTTGCAACAATCTCTAACAGGGTTTTGATGTGTTTGAATTTTCACTAGAGGTTTTATTTTTATTCTTCATATTGGAAACATGCTCTTCCTTTCATATGAAAGAGCTACTCACCAAGGTTTTAAGTGGTTTGTGGGAAATTTGATGGTGTGATCATGTGTTATATGGGATAAAATACCCCCTGGGGTACATGATAAGTATACTGCATCCACCTTGAAGTTCCATAATGTTGCAAAGGAACTTTGCCTTTGGCCTCGTACCTCTATATGGTTATGGAACTCCTCAGTGACTTGCACAACCCTCATAATGTACAGCAGGGGGTGCATTATCCCTTATACAACCAACTACTTCTGACTCACTTTGTCATCAATCTTAAAGAAATGGCATCAGAACTCAACTGTAATAAAGTATTACAATTGTATTCCAAAGTAACAATGCCTGCTGCCAGAGTCAGCAGCTGATTTGAAAGGCAGGTCAGATTACAGAGCATAATTAAAAATTAAACATGGCTTTTCTTTCTACTGTTTTGTTTTTCTACCTGTACATTGGCAACTAGAAAGGAGACATTTATGGCAACATGTTGACTTATGGCACGCCTTAGGGAATTATTGAAAAGTATGACTTTTTCGGCATGTTTTTACAACTTCTGAACAACTGCGCCTTAAAAAAAATCTGACTTGTTCAATACTGATTCTAATATCTTCTTGCAACAAATATCTCACAACTTTTTTGATGTGTTTAATTTTGCACTAGTGAATCTATTTTTATTTTTCATGTTTTCAAAAATGCTCTCTCTTTAATACAAAAGAGCTAAGAACCAAGTATTTAAGTAGTTTGTGGCAAAGGTTATAATTAATAACGTACCCTCTGGAGCACATGATAAGGATATTGCATGTCACCTTGGAGTTCCATAACCTTATAAAATATCTCACCCTTTGGCCTTGTTCTTCTACATAGTCATGGAACTCCTTGGTGACTTCCAATCTACATATATAAAAACGAATGTATGTCTGTCTGTGTGTTTGTCCTTTATGCATTACTACACCATTCATCCGATCGCTATGAAACTTTGGGAAGTTGTTGAGTACACTCCCGCGAAGGTTTCTGGCAGAAATCTGTTTTAAATATCGGCCCCCCAGGGCCCCTATAATCTTTCGAATACTGATGTACGCACAAGACGGAAAAACAAAAAATCGTGTATCCACAAGCACTCGAATAAATAAATAGAATTAAAACAGCATTCATCCGATCGGCAGGAAACTTTGGGAAGTTGTTAAGTACACTCCCACGAAGGTTTCTTGCATAATTTTTTGGGGAATATCGGCCCACCCATGGCCCTCATAATCTTTTGAATACTGATGTACGCACAAGATGGAAAAACAAAAAATCGTGTATCCACAAGCACTTGAATAAATAAATAGAATTATAAAAGCATTCATCCGATCGCCAGGAAACTTTGGGAAGTTGTTGAGTACACTCCCGCGAAGGTTTCTGGCATAAATTTTTTTTAAATATCAGCCCCCCAGGGCCCTCATAATCTTTTGAATACTGATGTACGCACCAGACGGAAAAACAAAAAATTGTGTATCCACAAGCGCTCAAATGAATAAATAGAATTAAAACGACACTTTGAAATGTTTTCCATATTAAAATGAATAAGTTTCAATAAAAATGACACAATGTAAATTGAATGTTATCATAACGAGTTTCCATGAATTTCCTTTCATCGGAGATCGCAGCAACGCGCGACGGGTAAGCTAGTATCTTTATAATGTACAGCAGGGGGTACTTTATCCCATATTTAACCACTGTTGTGGTTCAGGGGGTACTTTATCCCATATATAACCACTGTTGTGGTTTCGTCCAACAGACTACAATCATTCTTCTATTAAAAAAAACATCACCTGAACATACAAAACCTGAGCATTACTGTCCCTTCTTGCTCCAGCTGGTGCTGGCGAAATACTGAAAAAAATGTAACTGTCAGGTATCAGAGTTTCTGGAGTGCCATTGGTTACTTCACCCTTCTCAAGCAGATTTTCAGCCCTTCTATAGTAGGGAGTCACCATGCTGTAACTAAAGAACTACAACAAGTTGCTGAAATTTATGGCTCTCCAGTGCTTACCTTACTAGTACTCAGTGCTGAATTTGACACTGTCTCTCAGAGCGTGTTGTTAAAAAGATTAAGAGACTTTAGGATCTGCAATAAAGCTGTGATATGGTCAGCCGCGGCCGGTAGTGGGAGTACCGACCAGGCGGTGACGTGGGGAGGAGCAGGGGCAGGGGCAGGGTGGGGGGTAGTAATGTATGGATTACGGACTTTAACAGGTAAGTGAACATAACAATAAATTAAATGAATTTTGTTGCACACACTGCATTGCATTTGGTGATGCAGTGTGTGCAACGAAATTCTCCCTCTACCGGCCGCGGCTGAATATGGTGCACTGGAAGGGCCCTCTTTCTAGGTGTCCTCTGACACTTTCTGGTCCACAAAATGTTAGCTATCTTCCTTGAGTACTATACTTTTTAACATCTATATCCACCCGTTAGTGAACATTGTTGGATCATTTGGGTTCTACCTGAACTCGTAAGCTTATGACACCCAATTGATTATATTACTGACTCCCTTGGATGAGAGAAGCCCATGTCAGTACAGAAACTGCGTGAAGACAATTGCAGAATGGATGCACTGAAGCTGCTTGAAGCTAATCACCAGTAAAACTGAGGTGCCAATTGTAGAAAAATTACTGCTTTTATGTGGCCCACACTGGTAGCCTGATATTCTGGGGGACTATCCTATTCCCAAGCTTGCTGTGAAAGGTTTAGGCATCTGGATAGACAGTAATGGTATACAACCTATATAACGCAACTTTTACAACGCACTACCATTACAACGAAACTTTTACAACGCAAAAACTATTACAACGCATGTATTTACAACGCATGTTTTTACAACGCAGGTACCTTTACAACGCATACCATTACAACGTAAGTATTGGTAAGTATATAATTATAATTAAAATGTTATATGTTTGGGTTTTTTTAAGGGGTATTTTTAGGGTTCAGGGTCAGTTTTGGGTTTTTGGGTAAAGGGGTATTTTCAGGGTTCAGGGTCAGTTTTAGGTTTTTGAGTAAAGGGGTATTTTTAGGGTTCAGGGTCAGTTTTGGGTTTTTGGTAAAGGGGTATTTTTAGGGTTCAGGGTCAGTTTTGGGTTTTTGGGTAAAGGGGTATTTTTAGGGTTCAGGGTCAGTTTTAGGTTTTTGGGTTAAGGGGTATTTTAAGGGTTCAGGGTCAGTTTTGGGTTTTTGGGTGAAGGGGTATTTTTAGGGTTCAGGGTCAGTTTTGGGTTTTTGGGTAAAGGGGTATTTTTAGGGTTCAGGGTCAGTTTTGGGTTTTTGGGTAAAGGGGTATTTTTAGGGTTCAGGGTCAGTTTTGGCTTTTTGGGTAAAGGGGTATTTTTAGGGTTCAGGGTCAGTTTTGGGTTTTTGGGTAAAGGGGTATTTTTAGGGTTCAGGGTCAGTTTTAGGTTTTTGAGTAAAGGGGTATTTTTAGGGTTCAGTGTCAATTTTGGGTTTTTGGGTAAAGGGGCATTTTTAGGGTTCAGGGTTACTTTTGGGTTTTTGGGTAAAGGGGTATTTTTAGGGTTCAGGGTAAGTTTTGGGTTTTTGGGTAAAGGGGTATTTTTAAGGTTCAGGGTCAGTTTTGGGTTTTTGGGTAAAGGGTTATTTTTAGGGTTCAGGGTCAGTTTTGGGTTTTTGGGGTACAGGGGTACAGGGAAAAAATAAAGTAAAATTAAATTTAAATTAAATTAATTAAATTAAATTAAATTAAATTAAATTAAATTAAATTACATTACATTAAATTATATTAATTTCAATTAATTTACAATTAAAATATTAATATATACTTACCAATACTTACGTTGTAATGGTATGCGTTGTAAAGGTACCTGCGTTGTAAAAACATGCGTTGTAAATACATGCGTTGTAATAGTATTTGCGTTGTAAAAATTTCGTTGTAAAGGTATGCGTTGTAAAAATTTGCGTTGTAACGTCATATATCCGACAGTAATGTATCTTTTGACCAGCAAATTAAGGCAGTGGTGACCTGCTGTTGTGGTCTTAAGAAAATTATTTGGAGTTTCTCTTCCTCCATCCAGAGGATGATTATTCACGCCATCAATATTTCATGTCTTGACTACGGTAACTTCTTATATCTTGGCTTCAGCAAGGCCTCCAGGAAGAAACTGTAATTTATCCCAAACTCCATTGTTAGAGTGATTGGTCACCTACTGAAAATTCACTCTGTCTCCATGAAGTTGCAGAGCCTCTATTGGCTTCCTATTGAGAGGCACTTCCAGTTTAAAGCACTATGCGCAACCCATAGAGTCATGAATAACACCAGTCCTCATTCACTCTATACAGCCCATTGCCTCTATCAGTGTCCTTAGATAAGCCACCCTCAATCTGGCAATGGTTTCACATATTAAATTTATGAGACATGGAGGTTGCCCCTTTTTCTTTCTTACCGTTATCTCTAGAAAAAAACCCTGCCCTCTTCTAAAATCCATTTCTGATCTATTGACCTTGTGCAAGGACTAATTTTGAGTGCATATTCATGTTGTGAAATTGATGATATGGGAAATATGCTTTTTTTTACTTCTTTGCTCTAGTAGAAATAATTTCATTTGGGGGTAAATCAATCTTATGTTCTGCACAGACTTATAGATTTGCTACTTCAAATGCACATGTGAAACATTCATACCTCTAAAGCCCCAGAGATGAAAAATAAGAGTCTCAGGAAGGGGTAGGCCATTGCTGTTCAGTGGCAGCAGCAGAGAAAAGTGGTGGGCTGGGCATCTAAGATTAAAGTGCACATGTAACTTTGGCCTGCTATCTTCTGACAGCAAGTCACACATAAGCACTTTAAACCTCTCTAACCCAACTGTCTTAAACAGCTCAGATAAGAGCAAGCACAGGCCTTTAGTGCCCTGGGGGGCATGAGAGAGGCCGCACCCCTCAAATCCTGGCGCTCCAGGATGGGTTAGGCGAGTTGGCTGGGGCCCCCGCTGGTGTTTGGAGGAGAGAAGCAGCGAGGATGTGTTGTGCAGCGAGCATGATAAGTGACTATTTATTTTATAATATAGGTGCCTTACATGTAGCACACTCTCCGTAAGTGTCAGCCGCCACTGAATAAGTCTCAAGTAAATATTTCCAAAATAATCCCACAAGAGGGTGGAATAAGGACCAGACATACGATCACCAAAAATCCAATGAATGTTTGGGTTTTTTATGTGCTCATGTCAAGCTGTGAGGTTCTTCTCTGAAAGGACAAAATATAAAGCATGAAAGACGACGAACTGATAATAGGAAAAATAGATAGTAAACCATGTAATAAATTTAAGGCAGAGAAAATTCCAGACTTTTTAAAAGAATTTCTTTTTTTTGTGCTGTAATATATTCTATGAGCGTGGCACATGTCAGCTGAATCTCTTGCATCGGAGGAAAATCTCAAATCTAATAGTTACCCCACAGGCGATAGTAATGGAGAGTATCTCCGCCGCAGCAATTAAGGCGCTTCTCACAGGGATCCATTACAGGCACTTAACCTCCCACAATCCAGCACGGCAAAGGCGGCCCGTGTCAAAAGCTGAAACCTACCGCATGAATTTTGAGCTGGCGCTCCCCAGTCTCTATGCGTGCTCAGAACAGAGGCATGACTGACGCTTCACATAACGATGAGCCCAAGTTCTTTGAAATGCTAAACTGTATGCTCCCTGCCTCTTCCCTATCTGTCTGTACATAATTTATTTGACATCAATAATAAATAAAATATTAAGGGGCAAACTGGTACTGCAATATTTTCCTAAGTCTAGTTCAAATATGAATATTTTTGGTGGAAAGCACAATAGCATACATACATACTTTGCATTCTTTTTTTTCATTCCAGCTTTAACGTCTTTTATTCATACCTTCTAGAAATATCTTTCACTGCAGAGAAATGGCGGAGTCCTGCTACAGGGTTTTTGAATCCGAGTGAATTCAAATAGATAGAGTCTGCAGCTAAAATATTAATATCTGAATGTAATAGAGGCGTGTGATCAAAGGGCAGACAGCATGCGGTGGTACACCTTACAGAAAAGCAGGGGGCTCAGAGCAATCTGGTTTAGGGGGCTGTGCTTGCTGCTTATTTCGGTGATGTATTAGAAAACACCATTATAAATTTGCAGTGGGGAGTAAACACAACGTATTTAGCTCACTGTATGGGGCTATGTTCCTACAGAGAAATACTTGCAAGTTGTTTCTTAAGTACTTTCACAGAAAATCCCTTCTTTATCTCATTTAACACTTCATTATATCTCAAGTATGCTGTTAATACATTGGGCACAAGATCTTCTAACAAATGTATAGTTTTGTATAGTTTTTACTCAGCATTACCTTTGATTGCAGAAAGACTGGCAAATCATTCAATAGTCTCAGCGGTCCATCGGGTTTTATTATCAGGATGTTGTAATCATACTAATTGTTTTGAAGAGTTCACGTGCCTTTGGGACAGTGGCGTAACGAAAGATGAGGGCCTCCCTTCCAGATATAGGGGCCGATTATGATGGCGGACGGACCTGAGTCTGTCCGCCACCATAGAGTAGGAGGGACCGTCCGCAGGGGCAGCAGCTGTCCCTCCATACAGATTAGGATGTGACCGCCAGGGTGTCGGTCACATCCTCTATTTTTAACATTGCGGTGGGTGCTGCTTCAAGCTGCACCCGCCGCAATGTTAAAAATGCATGCACGGCATTTGCGTGCACAAAGCAGCAGGCACCGCGCGGTGCCTGTCGCTTTGTTCACGCAAATGCAATGGTACCCCCCATGTGCACCCCCCACCCCCCCTTCACCCAGGGGGCCCGCAACGGGCCCCTGAAGTGAAGGTCCGTATGCTTTTCCACGGCGGATAGACACCGCCAGCCATGTTAATGCTTTTCCGCCGCGGTCGGAAGGCGACCACGGCGGAAAAGCGGAGGACAGATTCAAAGACCCACCAGCCATCCTAATTTGGCGGTGGGTCTTTAAAGCATCCGCGCCGGTTTTCCCGCATCCTCCGGGTCGGCGGTGGCTTCCGCCGGCCCGGAGGATGCGGGAAATCCGCGATCCTAATGAGCCCCTTAATCCGTAGCTCTCAGGCCTGAGTACTGTGTTGAGGGGGCCCCCTGCAGCTCGGGGCACCCCCTGCAGCTAGGGGAGCCCCTGCAGCTCGGGGGTCTCCTGCAGCTAAGGGAGCCCCTGCAGCTCGGGGGCCCCGCACCGCGGGGGCTGCAGGGGCCTCTGTTACGCCATTAGGTTAACCTGTTTTTACTACTTTTATCAACTTCTCAACAGCTTGTGGTTGTGTGGACAAACCAACTCTTTGGGAAAAACGATCTGCCCTCGAGATACTCTTCTGAAATTAATAACTGCTGTAGGCTCTTCCCTGTGGTGTACAGTAGTAATGCGCAGAGATAGTGGAATCTCTGTATGCATAGAAACTCTGAATTGACTAAGATAGAGATATCTATTAGCTCCCCTTCTATTTTCACTATACCTACATGCTTTATCTGGATTATTTACTAATCTATTGGGATCTCATTCCATTCACCTTGCTGCATGCTGACTAGTTGATTTTGTTAGACCTTATTCCTCTTGGTCTGAGACATCATTTGCATAAAATGCACACATTGCAACCAAACATTTTCTTAAGATCAACGAGCAAAAAAGTAAGGTTGTGACAGTTAATGGCAGAAAGTAAAATTGCTCTCATAATTGGGTGTTAGATGAGGACAAAAGCAACAGCCTCAATCCTTGTCCGGGTGAACCACAAAAGTCAATCAATTAACCTGTGCTTAACCTTCTGGTAGCTTGGCACAAAAGCAGTCAGGCTTAATGTAGGGGCAATGTGTTAAGTATTTATGCTGCCCCTAAACAGTAAATACAACACAGATTTAGAAAAATTGAGTAAAATGTAATAATATTATTTGACACCAAAATGACTAAAATCCGATCAGTAGAACTGACATATGCAATTTTAAATATTTAAGATTAAGCATTGAGCTTGAAAGCAAAAAGCAAAAAAGCGCCTCTTGCGGTGATCTGGCCATGCAAGACCGGGTGAAAGTTGCAAGTTCAGGCAGACCCTGCTGGAGCGCAGGACGGATACAGGGACCACATTAGCCCCACTGAAAAAGTTACTTTCTAAAGTCTAGCATAAAGAGTCCAGTTCGTGATGGAAGAGGCCATGAGAAGTAAGGACAGTGTCGGGGGGTCGTCGCTGGAGTGCAAAGAGCAGGTCAGGCGTCGCAGTCGGTCGTCACTGTGGGGCGAAGGTCCTGTCGGGGTTCATAGACGGTCGTCACTCGCGCTTTGTTTTGGCGGTCACAGCGGGCTGTCGATGCTGTAGCGCTAAGTGCAGATCAGGAGTAGGCAGCGTTCGCTGTACAGCGAACAGTCTGGTTCACCAGAGCTTCACTTTGGCAGTTGGCAGGGTGTCAAGATCTTGGCACAAACTGTCCCATTAACAGTCACAAAGAGACCAAACTTCAAGATTTATCCTTTTCTTCTCGGAATAGCTCAACTGATGCCACACCAAGGGTCCAGGAACTAGGAGGCAGGACCTCACTCCAGCAGAGACCAGGCAGGTCCACTCGCAGGTCCAATGTAGCAGGTCAGCTGGTCCCTTGCAGTGAAGACTTTGGAGCTTGTTATATCATGGTAGCTCAGAACAGGAGGGAAGTCTGCTGACCCTTGGAGTCACTTCAGCCTGGGATGAAGGGTACAGGCCCATGTCTTCTTTCTCAGACTGTGGGGCAGCCCTCAAGCAACAAGGCAGTCCCCTAGCAGTAGGTCAGCACTTCCTCTTTCGTATGCACAGGTCCAGGAGTGTACGGAAGAGTGGGCCTGATGGGCCCTTTGTATACCTTTGCCCACTTTGAAGTGAAAATAAACATCTGGAGTCTACCTCCACAGGAATGTCTGGAATTTCCTGCCTCCCTGCCTTTGTTCCAGGCTGTCTGCATGCACAATTGGCTAGTGAAGAGTACTTTGTGTGTAAGCTAAGGCAGTTTGTGAAGTGCAAGAGTGACAGGTGACTGCTCTGCACCTCTCATCAAGTCAGGATGGCCCATCCTACCCAGACCCTCTATTCTGTGGCTGTCTGGGAGGAATACACAAAAGCCAACTACCAAATACACTAGTCATGAGACAGACGAAACAGGCTGCAGGCACCAAATGATTAGGACTAGAAAATGCCAACTTTCTAAAAGTGACATTTTCAGAACAGTGACTGAAATCTGGCTTTACCATTAAAGAGGGTTTTAAATTACAATTCTCCGGTCTTCAAACATGACATTCCTACCTTCTCTCAAACAAACATTATCACTCATTAAATGTATATAAGTATCCCAATGTAATCCTATGGGAAGGGTAGGCCTTGCAATAGAAAAAAACAAACTTGAGAGACATGTAAAAGTTCAAAGTGCATATCCAAATTTTAAATACAACGCACCCAGCCCTGTGGGTTGTTAGGGCTTACCCTATGGATGACTTGTATGTATTAAAAAGGTTTATTTTGTCAGCCTGAAATGGCAATTTAAAATGGCACACACTGGTTACAGTTGCAAACCTGAGATGGGGTTTAAAAAGGCTACTTGAGTGGGTGGCACAATAAGTGCTGCAGGCCCACTAGTAACATTTAATATACAGGCCCTTACTACATGTAGTACCAATTTACTAGGACTTACAAGTAAATTAACCGCTTCCGCGCTACCGCGAATTCCCGCCGTGCGCTGAAATTTCAAAAATGGCTTGATTGTGACAAAGCCAGCTCGTCATGCGCGCAGCGCAGGTAACGCCCATGACGAGCTGGCTTTGTCACCCGCGCTGAAGGGGTTAAATGTTGCAATTTGGTGTAAGCCAATTTTACCATGCTGAAAGGAGAGAGCACAAACACTTTATCACAGTGTAGCAGAGATAGACTGTGCAGAGTCCTAAAAGCCAACAAAATATATATTAATGTATCGTATAACAATCTTTATTTCTCACGTTACTAATGTATTTTTAACGTCATTGAAGGCTCTTTTACGTTAATAATATTAAACTGAATATAAGTTTCATAAAATGCACCCATACCAAAACAAAGTGTCGGTCCTAAGTCTGGCCAAACATCAGCGTCAACAAAAAATACCCAAAGTGTCGGTCCTAGGTCTGGCCAAACACCAGCGCCAACAAAAAATACCCAAAGTGTCGGTCCAAACACCAGCGTCAACAAAAAATACCCGGAATGTCAGTCCTAGGTCTAGCCAAACACCAACGTCAACAAAAAATACCCAAAGTGTCGGTCCTAGGTCTGGCAAAACACCAGCATCTACAATAAATACCCAATATGTCGGTCCTAGGTCTGGTCTGGCCAAACACCAGCGTCACCAACAAATATCCAATGTGTCGGTCCTAGGTCTGGCAAAACACCAGTGCCAACAAAAGAAAAAGCTAATTAATGGAAAACAGCCCAGTTTAGACAAACTAAAACCAACACACAGCTCAAAAAAAGAGCCCAGGGCTCCTTAACAAGTATAAAGAGATCTATAATTACTTCAATGAAATACAATAATAATAGGTTGCGTGTACATAGTCATCGTGTACTACTGCCATTTCAGCATGCTGTAACTAACAGATATTATTTTTACGTAGTTTATGGCTCTCATTTTACCAACCTCAGGGGCATGGAAGTCTGAGCCTCCCTTACCAGACTCCAAAGTCCAGAAATTCAGGTCACTAAGCAGTGAACCTTCCTGTTCATTGTGGCCCATGCCTGCTTACCTGGTTAGGAAAATATACCCACTATCAAAAGTATTAACTCCAAATGCGGGGCTTATAATATTGATCTTGGATTTGGACAGGTTCAATTAACTTTCATATTAAGTCAATTAATAATTTTCTAGAAATTTTACCCGACATTCAATTTTCGGGCCTGCGGCTAGTGCTGTGCATAACTACGCTGTGGTACAGCAAACAAATGATGGACGGAATGCTGACAATGCAAACATTCCCCCCTAGTCAAAAGATCTAGGTTAAATCCATCGTTCTTTTGCCCACTACGCCACCCCAGTTTGGCCCCAGCCATATGCAAATCAGTCTTGACCCTGTGCCTCATGGGAACAGTCCAGAACGAACAGCCAGGCCAGGTCCTCCCTGTACCGGAAACAAGCATTCTGGGATGCGTTTCAGGGTATGTCACCCTTCTTCAGCCAGGCTAGCTTGAATCCAGTGGCACAGTGTGCAAGGGACCCACATCTGGGCATACCCATCCCACTTAGGGCAAAAAGTGTTACAGCAAACAAATAATGGACGGAATGCTGACAATGCAAACATTCTCCCCAGATGGCCCTAAATGTTTTCACAACTCACCTCTTTTCACTGCATCATAGGGCCTAAATACCAGCACTCAATGAGTTGCTTAAAATATGTATTTATTTAATAATTTGTGCTTCAAGACTGGGGGTTTGGTTGCATTGGCTAAAGTGAACTACGGTTGAGCCCCTGTTTATAGCTTCAATTCCTGATGGGTCCACGCAGGCTTTCATCTTTTCGAGCATGATAAACTGAGTATCATTGGGCTGGGTAACAATAAACATTTGTTAACTGTCAAAAGCTCCAAGAGTTATTCAGAGTGCTCTCCACAAATATGACGTTAGGAGTGACCTGCTATGCTTATTGCCGCAGAACCTGAGCAACCACAACATTAGTGACTAAGAAGTTTTACAAAGTACAAGTTACACACTTACACATCCACAGACAACAATGTGATTCTCCCTGGCTAGCTCTCATGCACCAGGACGTGACCCCAAAAAATACCAAAGCCTCATGGAATGGAATAAAACAGGAAGAAACAAGAAAAAAAAGAACTTAAGAAGGGAAGGCAATAAACTACCGACTGCTGACCTTGCATAGCTGTAATATACTGCAAGACAGCAGTGTTTTCATAAATTGGTAAATATTTCACATCTGTTTAACATCAGGATTCGATTAAGAGGGCTGCTACTTTCAGATATACGGCCATGATTGAAACTGCAGTACTCAAAAGAAATTCAAGTAGTTGAAAGTATTGGCGGCCTCAGTTCAACGCTCAATAAATATTCAACGCCCTCCATACGCTTATCTTGGGGCTCCTTTCAGAAAGATCTCTGCATGGTGGCAATTACTGAGTGTGGTAAACTGATCTGATGGTTACTAGGGGAGAGAGGGATGGAATGATGAATGATTGGTTGCTTGATGTCACGAGGGCCACGTGGGTGTCTAGAGAGTCATAGGGGTAATAGAATTTTCACGGTGGAAGAAAGACAGAGACAAACCTTTGGGGCCTATATGACCCTTTACTTTCAATCCCGGATGCCCACCCCACAATGCATCTCATTCCACCCCACCCTCTGACACGGACTGACGTGGATGGACAGACTCACCTGCCGGGTGGGTGGCAGAAGACAGGGCAAGACTGCAAAGCTAGCCAGGAGCTAGAAATAATTAAATTATGGCCTGTGGCCGCACGGTCCCTCTCGGTCATCTCTGGCCTCTGTGAGGCCTCGCATCACACCCGCACTCTTAATTGCACGATGCACATGCCAATGATCCCCAGACCAGCCCCACCCTACAAGTGAAGAACGCGCAGACGCGGAGACATCTGCTCACCGTGCACCAATATGAAGAGGCCACGGCAAGGTGCTGGTGCAACGAATTAAGGCAATGCTGTAACCATTTAATTACCAAATATACCTGACAGATGTGTAGTGCTTGCTGGCTCCGCTGAAGGGGCCCCTGGAGAGTGGGGTCCCCTGCCCGCTATGTGGGGGTTGCGTGGGCCTGTGTTACGCCCCTGGTTTGGGAGTGCATATATGTGCACGTGCCCACTAGCGGCTGGAACCCTAACCAGCATGAGGTCAATGCCAAACATGTCAGTCATGGCCCGTCCAAACAGTGTTTATCGCAAACCACGACTAAGAGTTCTGGCTTGAAGCGGAAGGCATTGCTTGAATGTAAGTGGAAATTAATAAAAAATAAATAAAAAAATTCATAGAAAAATGTACTTACTCACTCCGCTAGCTCGCCTCTGGTCCTCCTTGTACCTCAGTCCCTTACTTAAGCAGCAACTATAATCCCTGACAGGGTGAGGCACAACCAAATCCTAAATTAAAATGTGCTCAACCCTCTGGTAGCTTGGAACAGAGCAGTCAGGCTTAACTTAGAGCCAATGTGTAAAGTATTTATGCAGCACTTCAAACAGTTAAACTCCCATACCAGTTTATAAAAATAGAGTACATTTTAACAAAATAAATTAAGTCCAAAATGACAAAAATCCAATCAGTAGAACCGGATATATATGCAATTTTAAAGATTTATGTGAAGATTGAACCAAAAATACAAAGAGCCGACTGTGGATATCTGGTTGCACAGGACTGGGACAAAGTCCCAAGTTCAGGCCAACCACAATGGAGCACGGGCATGACTACAGGGACTCAGTAATACCCGCAGATCTAGAGTACCTTTAAATCCTGATTGATGAGCGTTTTGAGGTCCCGCATTGAGGAAGCGTTGTGCAGCCGAGGATGTGCGTTGGTTCCGAGGAGGTCCTATTTCATCGGCAAGCAAACCGCTTGCGTGGGCTTGCGATATGAAGTCCGGCATCAAGGATGTGTTGTGTAGTTGAGGCGAAACATTGGTTCTGAAGAGCTGCAAGGCTGCAATGCCTTAATGAAGGTTGCTGTCGATGAGAGATTAGTGATTTAAGGACCTACGTCAATGAAACTTCACCCTAAGGAAGACCCGATGCAGGTGTGAGGTCAATGCAGAGTTCTTGCACTAGGAGAACCCTTGGAGCAGAGGCAATATGTTGATTCTGTTTAGGATTGTGCCCTGAAGAAGACAATACATTGGTTCTGTTGAGTCCACAGATGGGCTGGCAGAGCACCATCAGGCCCACTTCCAATGGTCCAGGACTGAGGTGACACCCCTTGGCCGGGTAGGACTCACAGATTGCTGAGTCCAGGGGTTTGGGTTCAAGGTTGTTGGAGCCTTCTATCCCTGAGGCTCATGTCAGGAGGGCTACCAACTAGCTCTTGGATTCATTTTGGCATCCTGGGTTCAACAGATTCATGTCTGGTTCTTGTCATCCAGGTAAGAGGTTAGCAGGCCAGCACAGCTTGGCCTTAGTACTTAAGAGCAGCAGTCCAGTAGAGTGGCAGTCCTTTCAACAGCACAACAGTCCTCCTTCCTGGCATAGTATCCACTGGTCCAAAGGTGTACTGAAGAGTTGGTATCTGGGGTCCAATATTTATTTCTGGAAACTTCTTTAAAATGAGAGAAGCTTCTAGAGGTTTACACTGACGCCCACAGGCATCCTGCCTTCCCTGTCCTGGCTCCAGACTAACTACAGGGGGTATGCAGCCCTTTGTGTAAAGGCAGGACACAGCCTATTCAAGTGTAGGAAGGGCTGTTCTCAGCTCGGTCCTCCCATCATGCCAGTGATGGTCCATCCAGGCACACCTAAGCCCTCTATTGTGTGTGGCTGTCTGGGAGGCATACTCAAATTCCAGCTGCCAGCTACATCAAATCATGGGACTAAGAGACTGCAATTCAGACAACAGTGGTCCCTTTAGGGAGGGATATCAAGGAACAATAAATATAGACTCAGTCGTTACTTTATTGTTTTGACTTGTCCAGCCGGACAGAGGTCAGGTATTTACTTGCAAATAGATAAGAAGGAATATTACACAGCAATTCAAAAAGTGGGGCACAAGCCTGTACCCTACTCAACACATGTGCAACATACAGCGAGTGACAAAACAGAAACAAAAGGGCTTTTTAGGCAAAAGCTTGAAGTTTGTTGTACCGGTAATTGCGCAATGTCAAGGTACACCAAAACATCACGAACACCTTTACATTTAAAGTACACATAAGGTTTGAGATGTATAGGATGTTATGAATTTCGATCCGTTAACCCGTTACACCGATCATCATCCGGACATAGATATTATGCCTAACAATATGAAGCCTCAGATGCCTATTAGCAGGAAAGGGAGGAAAAAACAATGTGCAAAAGGAAATTAGGAGGTGCAACAAAAAAGTACCACAATCGACGACAGAATACAATGGTGATAAGACACACTCCATGCACAATCGGTGCACAAACGCGTTTAGATGCCAAATACATAGTAAGATAATCACAGTGTTAAGAACGGCATTAAACTCAAAGCGAAGACTAGGAAGGTAACTTAAAACATGTTGTCAGCATGGAGCAGCAATGCATATTAGGATGGTCAGTTGTTAATCATAATGTCAAGACTAGCATTAGACTCAAGGTGAAGAGTCAAAAACACGTTTGTTAACAAGGAGCAGTATTGCAAATTAAGGAAGGTGTACTAGGAAGTGACAACGTCAAAAGTGGCAGCTCCGACGCGGACACCTTACATTGATACTAAACAACGTCTGGATAGTCATGGTGATCCTCATACACACTAAACTTGGACCATAGTGCGGGAGAACGTGACGGGGAGACCGGGTGTGGGGTGTCAGTGCAAACGCCGTATTCTAACAAGGGCTAGGGTGCTTACCGAATAGAGTAGTAGCGCGGTTCGCCTTATTTACGTGAAGGAGGTCCAACAAACTCAATGGTTAAGGTGCCGGCAAGTTGTTCCCTATGGAAAGGAGACGTGTTAGGCAGTGGAGGCAGTTATAGCTCAGAACCCACAGCCAATTAGAAGCAAAATGAATACTTAGAGGGGGTGGCTTTGCCTTGGGTTTCCATGGCCGAGAATGAGCTCTTGTAGGAACCCATCTCAAATTAGGAAGTCCATAGTGCCATTGACACACTTGAATTGAACAAATCGCCTGCCAGATGGGTTACCGCTCAGTTTACCAAAACGTTCAGTTCAGACCTGAAGCCCAAGCTAGCAGAGTTTTTTAATTACATTGCTAAGGTGCAGTGACACCATATTTGGATGTAGCGCTGATTTCTGTCATCCCCAAACTGGAAAAGGACTCTCACTTCTGCGTGTCCACCTATTGCTCCTCAAAATCACGATGCTTGTTGCATACAATATTTAAGCTAACATTTTTGAATATCTTATGCCGGAACTGATCCACCCAGATCAGTCCGGATTTGTCAAAGGGAGACAAACTCATAACAATTGGAGAAGAGTAGTACACCTGGTCAAAAAAGCGACTAAAACTGATTCAGACTGTGCTTTTGGCACTAGATGCTGAGAAAGCATTTGACCAGGTGGACTGGCCCTTCCTCTCCCTCATGATGCAACGCTTTGGTTTTGGGGATGGCTTCGTTGCAATGGTACTAGCCAATTAGGTCAACCCTCTTGCTACTGATTACTTCAATTTGGAACAGGATACATGACAGGGATGCCGGAAAATGAGCAGAAACCTCAAACCATGGGCTATCCTTAAGCTCATTTGAACAAAACATTTCTATGTTTGTAGATGATGTCTTGTTCTCTCTTACCTCTCCTCAAACATCACTGTCAATCCTGCAAACTGAAATTCCAAAAACCGAGTCTGTCTGTGGGTTCTGTATCAACCTCCCCAAGTCATTCCTCCTTAACTTGACTGCTCCTTCAAGGTAAACAGAGGAGTTGGCGCTTCTAATGGGTCAAGAAAGATATTACCTAACTAGGGATAAAAATGTCTCCAAAGTGGCAGACCTATACAAAGTAAACTACCCCCCACTGCGTATTCTAAAGACTGATCTCAAACGATGGGCCCCAATGTACCTGACTTGGTTGCATCAATGCAGTAAAGATGACAGTGCTGCCTGGTCTCTTCTATCTCTTTCACGGACTCCCTGATGTCATTGACAAGGAGTTCTTCACCACTATATGCATAATAACATGCACTTCATCTGGCAAGGTCATATTGCATGACTACTGTATAAACTGTTGGTACTCCTGGGGTGGGGGGGCTAGCATTGCCAGATTTTCCACTTCACTTTAGAGCAGCTCAGTTCAGGGTAATCGCTGAAAGGTCTCGGAGAGAATCAGATAAACACTGGCTCCACATGGATGTAGCAGTAGTTGGTAGGATGATCTGTGATGTTCTGTGGAAACCTAAAAACAATCGCCAACTCAATGCCTATTTAAGCACCCCAACAAAGACCACTCTGAAGGTATGGGATGGAGCGACCCCCTTCAGATGGTTTGACAACCTTTTTCTCCCCCTACACTCCTATTCACTTCCATTCAGACTTCAAACCTGCCTTGCAGTCGGGTCCCTTTGATTTGGGCATGAGGGGGGATGCCTTACCATATCAGACCTCTTCCATGGATGAGACATTCTTACATTCAAGCACTGCTGTCAAACTTCCAACTGCCTGCCGTAGAGATATTACATCATACGTAGTTGCAACACAGGGTACTCCAGCCAGCAATACAATTAGCAGTCACCAGAGAACTCTCCCTACAGAAAGATTTGAGAGGCAGCAGGGAGTCACCCGGGGCTGTATTTCCTCTGTCTACACACTCCTGCCCACCACTTCCCGCACCTTTCCTCCTCGCCATATGACACGCTGGGTACAGACACTAGGTACATAGATTACTTATGAACAATGGGGCAAACTATGGAGGGATATTCCCTAGTTTAATCATTCACTGGGCCTAAAGGAAAGCCCATTACAAAGTGCTCTATGACTGGTACTTAGACCCAGCAAAAGACCAGAAGATATTCCCAGATATGTCTGACCATTGTTGGAGGGGGTGCAGCGGTGCAGGGTGTTGGGGGACATTCGGCATATTTGGTGCGACAACCCCAGATTTAACCCTATTGCAACCGTGGTCAGCAGTAGGAGTTCCTGCAGGGCGGTGAAGTGGATTGCGCGCACTACATCACCAAACGCGATGGAGTGCACGCAACAAAATTTGTTTTATTTATTTATATGTTTACTTACCTGTTAAACTCCGTAATCCATACATTACTACCCCCCACCCTGCCCCTCCCCCTCCCGACGTCACCGCTCTACAGGAACTCCTACTGCCGACCGCGGCTGCCCTATTGGGCACATATGAAGGAAGTTCTAGGCTAGCCTGTACCACACACTCCAGAGTTTATCCTCCTGGGTTTACCAGATAATTCTCTTAAACACCAGACCTCAGGGGACTCTTCCATTTTACGGCTGGAATTGGGGGCAGCCAAAATGGCACTGGCTGCAGCTTGAAAGAGACTTGATGCCCCCTCGATGTTGCAGTGGCATGCTTGCCTGTGGCAGGCCCCCACCATGAAGTGCATGGCAGATGTTCTAGCTGACATGCGGAAGTTCTTTGATTTTGTGTGGGGACCCTTTTAGCGTTTTCTCTCTGCAGGCCTCTCATTCTTTTCCTGGTCTAAGCATATGAGGACTGACACCCTGCATTCTTGTAGGTGCTCCCCCTCTCAAATACATGATCAGTACTGATCCCCTGGTTACTGGCTACACCAGAACCCCTAAGACAATTGCTACCATAGTAATTTAGTTTGTTGTTACTCTAATTGATGGACTGTTACTTCGCCTATTGGGTGTCTGACACACACTCCTCACTCCTTTTCACTGTTTTTTCAATATACAATGTAGCCCTATCTGTATGACTCTGTGTAAGTCTTTAGCACTCTTGTTGCAGGTATGATCTCATAGGAAGATAACTCTGTAATTTTTTTTACAAAAGGTTTGTTTTGCCAGATCAAAATGGCAGTTTTAAACTCCACACACATGCTACAATAACAGACCAGAGACCAGAGACATGTTTAAAGTGCTACCTAAGTGGGTAGCACAATCAGTACTTCAGGCCCCCTGGTAGTAATTCATTTACCTTCTCCCTTTTGACCTTACCCTTTCTTTGGTACCTAGACCAATTACACTTAGTAAGGAGTATGGGAGAAAATGGCATAAAATTACCTGTGCCACCTTAGACCCTGTGTTCTCCTATCAACCAGACCCCCTGTCTAACAATATTGACGAAAGTGTGTCTTAACTTAACTCCTCCCTGCTGCTCGCTATTGACTCAATCGCGCCACTTCAACCTATTACCTCCGCTAGATCCCGTCCTTCTGCTCCCTGGTTTTCTTCTACTCTTCGTGAGGAAAAGAGCAGGTGTAAAATATTAGAACGTACATGGCGGCAACATTAGGATCCAGAGGCCAAAACTATCTACAAATCTGCTCAAAAAAATTCTTGAAATTAAAACGATCAACGATGAGAGACTTTTTTTCTCTACAAATCTAGAAGGCTGAGAATTCCTCTAAAACCCTTTTCAATATTGTCAAGGATTTTGTTAACCCTCCCGCTATGGTACCCCAGATCTCCACCAGCCAGGCCCTATGTAATGGTTTGTCTGACTATTTTCAGGAGAAAATCATTAACATCAGATCTTCCTTTCCCACGGATTGGATTCCTCCGATCATTCATGACAGGGACTTGGTAAAATCTTCTTTGAAGTCCTTTAAAGAGTTGACTATCGAGTCCTCACTGAGGCTGATTACCCAGTGCAAATTGGGTTCCCCGTTAGACCTCATCCCTGCCAAGATTATGGGTAACTTGGCCCCTCTATTGGTCAGACCATTTCTTTCCATCTGGAATACATCCCTTCGCACTGGCCAATTTCTAACCGCTTGGAAGGAGGCTATGTTGGTCCCCATCCTGAAAAAAGTGAACGCGGACCCAGCACAATTTAGCAACTAACGTCCTATTTCCCTCCTCCCCAATTCGGCAAAAATTCTGGAAAAAGCTGTACAGCTACAACTGGCGGAATATCTAGAAACAAATCTGCTATTACACGATTCACATTCCGGTTTCAGAACGGGTTTTAGCACTGAGACTGCTCTCCTAGAAGTCTCTGAGACGATCCAAGAGTGTGTGGATAGGGGCGAGGAGGCCATGTTGGTCCTCCTCGACTTATCCGCCGCTTTTGATACTGTATCCCATGAGATACTACTGGATCGTCTGACCCAGATAGGAATTGGTGGCGTAGTGTTGACCTGGATTGACTCTTTTCTGAAAGGTCGTTCTCAGAAGGTTTCACTCAAGCCTTTTAAATCTGTGGGTAAACCCCTTCTCTGTGGTGTTCCTCAGAGCTCTGCCCTGAGCCCTTTGTTTTTTAATGTGTATCTTGCACCGCTGGCCAAGGTGGTGGAGTCCTGGAGGGTCAGGGTGATCTCTTATGCTGATGACACTCAGCTTGTGTTTTCGTTTAGAGATCATTCTGATTCCTGCTTTGCCAACTTTCGCCAATGCCTGGACAATATATGCTCCTGGATGACTTCCAATCATCTCAGGCTTAACACCGATAAGACGGAGGTCCTGTTTTTTAATCAAAAAACTTCGCTGCCTACTAGCCTTTGGTGGCCAACGGTGCTTAACCCTCCTCCCATCCCAGTACAAACAGTACGCAATCTGGGCTTCCAGTTTGATAACGCACTTTCATGCAAAACCCAAATGAACAAGGTTACATCAGCATGCTTTGCGAAACTTCGTATGATCAGAAAGATCTTTCCATACCTTCCCTTGGATGCCCGTAGAACCATCATCCACGCTTTTATTACTTCTCATTTAGACTATGCCAACAGTCTCTATGCTGGTGCTCCCCTGTACCAAATTGAGCGTCTGCAGATCGTGCAGAACGCGGCGGCGAGATTGATTGGCAACATTCCCTATCGTCAATCAGTAGCATCCTAACGCAAGAAGCTGCACTGGCTCCCTATTGCGTGTCGCATTCAATTTAAGATGCTGACGTTTGCTTTTCGTGCCCTTAATGACTCTGGCCCAGATTATTTGAAAAAGCGACTTGTTTTGTCTCAATCAGTCAGATCCTTGAGATCGAATAGCCTACGTCTCCTGATTGTTCCCCGCTTCCGCCGTTCCAGAATGGGCGGGAGAGCGTTTGGTGTCTTGACCGCCAAACTCTGGAATAATCTCCCATTAGACCTGAGATTTTCCGCCTCTGAATCCATCTTTCGCCGTAAACTGAAAACGTGGCTGTTCTCTTCTCTCTAAACTCTGACTTCTAATTGTTCTTCTTTCTGAGCCCTCAGTCGCCAGCGCCGGGACACCCCTTCGGGGGTAGCCGCGCGCTCTACAAGTTTCTTAAATAAATAAATAAAGAAATAAATAAATTAATTTACAGGAACTGGGCACAGGTAGTCCCATTTTACTGTAAACTTACATGCAAATTAAATATGCCAATTAGGTATAAGCCATTTCTGCCATTTTTAAGGAGAGAGCACAAGCACTGAGTAGCAGTGGTAAAGTGTGCGGAGTCTTAAAGACAGCAAAAACAAAGTCAGTAAAACAGGTGAGTTGAAGACTAAACGTGAGGGAGGGAACCATGCCAATTATGCCATGTTGTTTAGAATTCCATTTTTTAGCCTAATGAGCATGAGTTCATTATCAAAGTTTGGCAATTGTTCCATTTGTGTTTTCATTAGGGAATTCATTAGATTTTGCAGATAGGGCTCACTTAGCCCTTCAATTGGAATGAAAATGTAACATGACATATAGGGCTAGATGTAGGTAATTCTCATTTACCGACTCTAGAATACCAAATTTTACAGATTCGGTATTCTAGATTCGGTAAATGAGATGTAGTTAAAAATTCGGTATTTTTTACCGAATCTGTAGGATTCTGTAATTACCGAATTGGTATTTACCGATTCGGTAATTGTCATTGATTCCTATGGGCCTTGAGGCCCATAGGAATCAATGTCAATTACCAAATCGGTAAATACCGATTCGGTAAAAATACCTAATTTGCAAGGGGGACAGGGTGTCTCTTTGACACCCTGTTGCACCCCTGATACTGGCTTGTGTGCCACGTGGCACACATACATGCCCTAAGGGCATGTATGTGTGTCACATGGCACAGGTGTAGATGCACAGATGTGCATGTACACAGGAATTCGTTATTTACCATGGAGTAGTATTCCATGGTAAATAACGAATCGGTAGGGCCTGTGGCACTGATTACAGTGCCACCTACATGTAGATTTACCGATTCGGTAAATATACCGATTTGTCACATGTTCAGGCCCCTACATCTCCATCTGCAAATACCGGTCGGTAACGTCCGAAATCGGCCATTACCGACCGGTATTTGCATTCCTACATCTGGCCCATAGCTTCTAATGAACAGCCTTTGTGTTATTTGATGTATTTACTTTGACTTCATAATGGCATCTTAGTTGGTGATTTATGGGTGATTCTTATTCGAAAGTGCTTGCTGTTTGGATTCAGCAGTCTGTCAGAAAATAACAGTGCTATTCACTAATCCTCTACAATTGCATGTTCAGTGTTCTATTTGCTTTCCTATAATATGCTATAGGATTTACAGCATTTTAAAGACATTGGTGGACATAGTCTTTCTTAACAATCAAATGAAAATAATGTCCTTTCATCAAAATGATCCTCAATTCTATATTTTATTCTTCTGACTGCTTTTCATAACATTCTTCTTTGAGTATTCACCTTAACACTGCTAATGCAGCCTATTAAGCAAAGGGGTACTACTCCAAAATTCCCGATAGAAGTAGGGCAATACGTTACTTTATGATAATATTTTCATTCTTGAGCAGCTGGTGTACAACACACAAATGTTAAAATAGCAGGAGCTAATGACTTTGGCAATGCTTGGTTGCCATATGGAGAAAAACGTTTATATGGTCTTCTTATAGAGCAGATAGGTAAAAGATGTACTTGTTGTATTAATAAACCTCCCACTCAACGTGTTATGTCACCTGTAAAAGTACTCCATGGCTGAGCTCCCAAAAAAGTGACAGGGCAAAGTCATTTCACAGTGATGTAGAATGATTAGGTGAAACTTCACTTTAAGGGCAGATCAGTCTATGGCAGCACACCGGACAATCAATATTGTACTTAGCTATAAAAGCACGATAACTTTATCAACTGAATGGGCAACTAGATATAAAGTTGCATTTATAGGGGTGATTTGTCAAAGGCCTACGTAGGTCTGGCGTTAGACAAGACCTTTTGATTTAACTAAAATGTATGTATGACGTTACAACGCACACTTTTACAATGCATACCGTTACAACGCATTTTTTACAACGCAACATCCATTACAACGCATTCCATTACAACGCATGCCATTACAACGAAATTTTAAAAAGTACATTTACAAAGCATTCCATTACAACGCATAATACCTTTACAACGCATACCATTACAACGCATAACATTACATTGCATGTTTGGTAAGTATTGGATAGTGTAGGGGTACAAATTACTATTCTAACTCCAGGGGGTGCAACAGTAGGGTAAGTGTTGGATAGTGTAGGGGTAAAAATTACTATTCTAACTTAAGGGGGTGCAACAGTAGGGTAAGTGTTGGATAGTGTAGGGGTAAAAATTACTATTCTAACTCCAGGGGGTGCAACAGTAGGGTAAGTGTTGGATGGTGTAGGGCTAAAAATTACTATTCTAACTCCAGGGGGTGCAACAGTAGGGTAAGTATTGGATGGAATGTTATGCGTTGTAATGGTATGTGTTGTAATGACTGAGTTGTAATGACAAGTGTTGTAGTGGTGTGCGTTGTTGTGTCATGCGTTGTAATGGTTGCGTTGTAATTGCATGCGTTGTAATGGATGTTGCGTTGTAAAAGTTTTGTTGCAATGGTATTGCGTTGTAAAAGTTGCGTTGTAAAGGTTGTTTCCCTACTAAAATATGTACGATATACTTACATATTAGGACTTTCAGCCACTGCTCTACATCCATTGGTCTGTTGCTGTGTCATTCATGTATTTCTTCTGCCCACAACAGCAGACAGCATGGGGCAATGGGCCAGCCTACTTAAGGCACTGGTTAACTTCACTTTGAGTGAATGCATTATGCTCTCTCACATGGAACTCATCCACACACAAGCTAGTTTTCTTCAGTGCCAGTTTCTTTTGTGTTTACTTTATAATTGATTTAGTGCCTCCTTTGTATTAAGAGCCTGATGTGATAGCAGGACATTTCTGATGCAAATTCCAGCTTTATCAGATCCCAATCCTGCCAATACTGTTGTAAATTATTTTTGGAGTGTTTTGCTTTTATGACTGCTGCTATTTAACAGCATGCCAGATCAGATTGTGTCCATTTGTAACTATTCTATTTTAAGTTATCCTCTTTTTAGTTCTTTCTTTCTTCCTTTTCTTTCTTTCTTTCTTTTTCTTTCTTTCTTTCTTTCTTTCTTTCTTTCTTTCTTTCTTTCCACCTCAAAGACGTTGACGCTAACACCTTCACCAATCTGGATTTCAATGTGCCATTTATCTGCTCCACTTATCCAGAAGCCTCTGCATGGAAATTGCAATGGAGCTTCTGCTCAACTTGTAATGCTGCACATAACATTTTCAGGGCCTCATTAT